>NC_048304.1:115845864-115950144 GCF_013100865.1 Trachemys scripta elegans
AAAGCAACAGAGAGTCCTGTGGCACCTTTAAGACTAACAGATGTATTGGAGCATAAGCTTTCGTGGGTGAATAACCACTTCATCAGACATGCGTCTGACGAAGTGGGTATTCACCCACGAAAGCTTATGCTCCAATACATCTGTTAGTCTTAAAGGTGCCACAGGACTCTCTGTTGCTTTTTACAGACCCAGACTAACACGGCTACCCCGCTGATATTTGCAAAGAAAGGTGCAGGTATAATCTTCACATTACATCTATTGATGACGGCAAGTTCTAATAAAGAGCAATTATTGTTATCCATATTTTAAAGATGGGAAAATGAAGCTCAGAAAGGTCATCAGCTACCCTGATTCCCACTCCAGTGCCACTGGATGCTGCTGCCTCCTTTGTACCGTACCCCTGGCAGGATATACCAACCAATATTTCATATTTGCCAAATCCCTGGACTCCTGTGTTGCAGCAGACTATAAGATAGCTGAACTGATCTTAGAGTCATCGAATCCACTATATGATTTTCCACAGAGAAAAAACAAGGGGAAGAAATGAAATAATTCTGAGGTTCACACATTGTAATAGTTATTTATTTTGTTTAGCAGGCACACATCACATTACCATGCATCAGGGTAAAAAAGAAACTTACTTAATTATGCATAGGGCTTTGACTCCCAAAAGAAATGTGTTATATAAAAACTATGGTTTGTTTATATGTTCAATACATTCAACTGCAAAAGAACAGTTCCCCACCACGCTATGATTACCTATGTCTATGCATTTTTATTTCAATCTCAGCTTATTTTGGGAGCTTTCCACTTTGATACTAAAACTCTATACTCTCTCTCTGACTCCAATTTCTTTGGTTGCTGTGCAATGAAAATAAAACATTTTGCAGAAACAGTGTCATGTCCCCAGGAATTTGTATGTGCCATCAGTATGTGCTTGATTCCACAGCAAAGCAAAATTAAAAACAAAACCAAACCTTTGCACGAAGCATAGTCATGAGAGCAGGGACCAATAAGGACAGACATCCAATTATGTAAATTATAGCCAAGAGGCTGCAAATAATGTAAGACAGCACCTAAAGATAGATTCCGATGCCAAACCCAACATAAAACCGGACTTCCTCCACTGGAGTCAACAGAGTTACATCAGTGTAAGTAAGATCAGAATCAGGCTCAGAAGATCTTGACATCAGTGGAAAGGGTAGGAAGCAACAGCAGTTAGGAGGCATCACCAGATTCCCCAATTTTTGGTAATTTTTCATCGACTTCAATGGGCTATGGATAAGGCCAACAATGGGTATCTTATCTAAGATTTAAGAAGCCTATCATGGCCCAGATGGAATTGTATAATTCCAAGTCTAGATAGACCCACCATTCTGCACAAGCTACCAGTCCAGGAAAACCAACAACCCTTCCACTGTGACTAATCTCCAGCAAAGAGCACCTCCTCTATCTTCCAGCCATCCCTTTCCCAATTATTTTAACCCAATTCTTAAGGGTTAATCTAACCCTCACTGCCAAGACACACCACCAAAAGTGATGATCTCATGAATCAAAACAAAAATGGAACTTAATTCACACCCAAGTCTGTATTCTTGGAGTCTGTGCCCAGCACAACGTGACAGTGCAACTGCATGGAAAACTCCCAAGCCAGTGCAAAGTGAAGAGAAGGCATAATGCTATGGAAACACAAAATCACCCAAATGCAAAGAGTGAGAAATGGCCGTTTAAACACACAGAAACTCACTAATAACCATATCCTATGAGAACTAAACAAACTGGGTGCTGCTGCTAATGGAAACAAAATATGTTCATGACTGCCCGTTTATGAAAAGTAACGAACTGACCAATGGCAGGCCTTCTAACTGGCAAGTCCTGCCATTGGTTGGCTTGCACCAAGAGTGGAACCTGTATTTAAATTCTAACCCCACAATCCATTGCCAACTGGAAAAAACAGCACTTTTTTTTTTTAAACTAGAACATAGAGCATCAGAGTCTGTGCTGTCTTGCAAGTTTTCAAGCCATACGTTTTTAGGAGTGTGGACCTGTACGTGCATAAAAACTTGATCTATACATTCAGCTTTACTGGGCAAAGGCTTTATAATCCCTTTAATTAACCCTTCTTGTTGCAACAAGAAATTTCTATTTTCTTCTGGCTGCATTTACAAAAAGGATCCATAAATATTACTCCCTCTTGGTTTTTTTCTTCCAGTCACTTTTTTTTTTTTTAAAGGACACTGGTTTATCTTTATTTGTTTCAGAATCTTTGTTTTTTGTAATGTTGGTCTGTTCATTTCATCAAGCATTGAACAAGCTTTCGAAGCAAAGATAATCTTTGCAGAACCAAGGAATAGTTGCTCAACCCTTAGATGAAGGGGGAGTGTATCAAAATAAAATGGTTTTGATTATAAAATGAAGGCTCGCAGTTAGCAAGCTGCATGCGGTTTTTGGCACCGCTATTTGGGTGACTAAGAATTGGAACCAATCCTGCAAGATGAGTAGGTTTGAAGATAATATAGGCTATAAAGATCTATTCCTGTCCCGGCACCAAATTCCATCTGCTGTTTGACTTATTCGCACCTTTGAGTAGCACCATATTTAACATTCTTATTTAATTATCTCCATGTTAGATTTTTATGGTCTAATTTGCCAGTGTCGATGCCTGCAAGATATTGCAGGTTGAAAATATGTAAAGGCAGCTAAGCAAAGAGAGTTTTTGTCTGAAACAGTGTATGGTGGTTAGAATGCCTGCAATGGTAGCATAGTTCTGGGATACACAGAATGCTGAATATCACAGATTATGGTATACGAAAGATGTCTCATTGCTAAAGGAATTTGTAACTTTTAAAACACAGGATCATTGTTTGGTTGGTTTTTTTTTTTTAAAAAAGCAGCATTACATTTTATTTTATTTCAAAAAGGATGGGGGCAGATCAGAAAATACAGCAGTCCATTAGATGGCATAAGTGTAACAATGGAAATCCAGGAAATTAAATTAGAAAGGAGTATTTTATATAGCAGATTTACCCTGCCCCTAATTTTCTGGTTGGTTGAGTGAGAGAGAGAGAAATTTTCTAACATCTTGGTATGAGAATTTAAAACCTGAAGGAAAATTAGCCAAATACATCTCAACTGCAAACCCAACATGTATCGTTTTGAATATTTGGCTCTTTTAAAAGGTGCATGTTTTAACTGAAAATCGACTCAATCAAAACCTCAGATCTAAACATTTCTGAGGTGTTCAAAAGTGGACCCTGGATTCATATTTTAGCAAATGAACCCTCTCTCTACACTACGCCAAACAATGTAGCCACTTCAGTCTGAACAACCCTAAACTTTGAGACATTTGACACCTCTAAATGTTGGGGGCGTAAGACCATTTCTAACTTATAAAGGGATGTTATCAAGAATAACCCTTTTTGTCTGCTTGGGGTTCTAAAATGGACAATGATTACTCTCTGTTTTGTATTATGGGAGATCATTTGATTCTTGCCATCGAAACTGATATCTTGCAAATTAAACAAATTCATCTAAATTAAGTACAAAAAAATTAGCAATTAGGATTATGTAAAAAGCTTTACATTTCCTTGGGATTGAAGTTACAAAGCTATATTTCTGCAAAAGAAAAAAAAGGTCAGTTACCACTATTAAACTTGTATATTGTTTTATACTAAGCCCTCTCAATGGCCTCTCTGAGGGACTGTTTAGTTTGTATTACACTCTAATAAACTCCAGGTGTGGAGGACAAACTGAATAATAAGAACCTGATGGACCAGACTAGTTAAAAATAAAGTGGTACATTCCTAGTTCTCTGCATTTAATTTATTGTTAATCATTGTTATTACTTACATTTATTGGGTAGTTTTTTCTAGATTTATTAGGCACTACATTTAACAGTGTTATCGCTTGTAACTGACTATCAGTGCAATAGAAACCATATTTTCTTAAACAGCCTTGCCCTAATTAGTAAGTTGTTTCCCTACTGAAACAAAACAGACCCTAGGAAAGTCAACTGAAGACTTTTTTTTTTTTAAGTCAGAATAAAAGTTCAGCAAGGAAATCCTCTTTTTTCAAGACCACCTGTTAGAGCAGATGAGCTGTGGCATCTTTTTACCCTGTTCAGAGCTGGGTTTAGTTAAACACTTAAATGAAAAACACCAAGTCAGAAATTAAAGACAGGGAGAACTGTTCTAAGGCCTGATTCAGGGGCCGCTGAAATTAACGGGACTCTGCATTATTATATATTGTGGATCATCAGTGTAAGATGCAGAGTGGCAAAGTAGTTCATCCTGCCCGTATGACAATCACATTCTGTACTTGGAATAGAGGATACAGAGTGCCCATTGACCGACTTCCGTTGTTTCGTTCCAAAGAAACTACGTAAGAAAAGAATCCATGAAACTCTTAGCTGACTATACTGTACATCTGGACAGCCCAAACTTTGAGACACCGAGGGATACATTAGCAACTTGTCAAAAGCCCAGTGTGCGTGTACATTTGCATACTCTTACCTGGAGACACGCTGTGTCGCACAATAATGGCTGAAGCAGCGTTATTACATCTGAATATAAAAGATCTGGGAAAATGAGCTCAGGATAGGGATGGTTGGTGCCGTTTGGCTTCTGCCACCTGGACCTGATGGTGCAGGAAGGATGAAGATGATGATGATGATACTCTTATCAGGAATGAAAGAGCATGACCAAATATGTGCTTGCACTTATATATCCTTTGATAGATGAATCAAAATTGGTTCCTGTTGAAACATTTCCTTAATCACCACCAATGCAAAAAACACCACTCACTCAGCAAACCGAGGCATCACAGAGGAGCAATAATAATAACAAATAATCTGAAGAAGTAATAATAGATTGCACTTAATAAGGCAGACCCTGCAAGGTGCAGAACACTTCCTGGGAAGCACAGACTGACTTCAGTTCTCACTGACTCCAGGAGGCGTTCAACAATGGCTTAGCTCGGTGTTCTCAGCACCTTCCATCTGAGGAGGATTTCATTATTATCCCAGTTTGGGAGATAAAGAAGCTGAGGCACAAAAAGACAGGGTCAAATTCTCTTAATTTGGCCCATTCTGTGACTTTCCTAATGTCAGAGAGTGAACTAGTGGCAGGGTCAGAACCCAGGAGTCCTGACTGTTGGTCTCCACAACAAACCACTATGCACAACACAACCTGAGACAAGGGGCACTGGCCTTTTAGAATTGTAAGTCTTTGCAGGCTCAACTTCTGTACCGCAGGCTTGGGCTACACTAGGATCTTATGTTGGTAGAACGACATCGCTCAGGGATGTGGGAAGTCCACACCTCTGAGTAATGTGGTTATACCCACCTGACTTCACAAACACACACATCCGGTGTAGACAGCGTTATGTCAACAGGCGGGCTCGTCCCTTCTACATAGCTACCACCTCTCAGGGAGATGAAGTGCCTCTATGCCAACAGGAGAAGTTCTCCTGTAGGTAGCATCTTCACTAAGCACTACAGTGGTGCAGATGCAGGTGTAGACAAGTCCTACTGGGGTCAAACTCAGGGCTGGCTGCAGACTGCATTTCCAGACTCCACTAAAATACTCTTGGGTTCTCTGGGCCACTCTTTTGCCATATTTAGTGTCAATCAAAGCAATGTGTTGGCAAACGTAAGAATACACAGGAAATCTGGCGAACAGTGAAGAAAGCAAGGTCAAGAGGTAGACTGAGCGTCCCCTGCAGCTAGTCTGGCAAGGTATGCAAGCTTACTGCATATCTCTGGTGACTGTATTGTCAAAGTCTGAAGCTTTCTCTGGCTGACCCTTTTCCTGAGGAACCATACATAAATCAGTGCTGGAGGTAATATCGTTTATAGAGGAGAGGAAGGAAGCTAAAGCAGAGGGAAGATTTGCTGCTCTGCTCAGGCTAAATCCATGGTACTTAATTCAAAGGAAGACAACAGATAAGCACTATATTTTGGGCGGTGGGGCGGGGAAGGGGAGAATAGACTAGATATATTTTGATGGCGTTACTCTGACTGCCAAATGAGGAACAAAACAGGGATACTAGGCAATGCTTCTCCTCTGAAAGTCATTCATTTCTGATGGAGATGCCCATTCCAACCTGACCAACCCTGCACACAGGAAAGGAACAGAGAGCCTGCCCTTCTGGGTTGTGGAGTTGGGGAAAACTGATTCAAACCATGTCATCCACCCACACCTATTGATACAGAAGTTCAGATCATTGGTTTTCTCTGCCACAGGCCATTTGCTATCAGTTGATGAACTGTTATGTTTCACAGCATACACACAGAGAAGTTAGATTAAAAAACATAAATACTCTTGCTGGAAGATTGCAACATAACTCTATTTTATTTCTTAAAATTCAGAATAACACATAAGAACCACCAAAACAGAGAGAGACAACTCACCCCATCTTACTCTAGGTTAGCTGGCTGCAAACTGACTGCAGCTAGGCCCGGATCAGAGCTTCACTACAGAGGCTCTTCAATGCAAGCAGGATCAGGAAAACTCCTGAAATTTAAAATGACAGCTTGTAATTTTTATATTTTTCAATACAATCCAAACACTAAACTTCTGAAATGCCAACCCTGATTAGCTGACTAATCGGCAATGATGCTAATCGGATGACATTATGGTGTCATTCCTAGTTGCTCAGATTGTTGAACTTCAAATAATTGTGCCACTCCTTATTGGGTGTGCTCAGCTATATAGCACACATGCAAAACTATTTGGGTTACAGATCACTGTGAAGATGCACATGCAAGAATTCTACTTGAGTACTTACTCCCTGTGAGACAAAATGTAGCTGGTCTTTCATGATGTTTTTTGGTCAATCAGGACATGTCTACACTGCAATTATACACCAGTGACTGGCCCGTGTCAGCTACTCAGGCTCACGGGGCTTGGGCTATGGGACCGTTTAACTGTGGTGTAGACATTCAGGCTTAGGCTGGAGCCCAGCTCTGGGACCCTCCTCACGTTTGGGGTCTCAGAGGCCTGGCTCCCCCCTGAGCATTTGCTCCGCAATTAAACAGCTCCATAGCCTGAGCCCAAGTCAGAGCACCCGGGTTAGCCGCGGGTGTTTAACTGAACTGTAGACCTACCCTAGGGAGCTGCAGCTTTGGAATCATGGCACTAATGCCCCGTTTCAGGCTGTGACAGCCAAACATATGCCAAGGAAAGGATGCTGAATAGCTGCGTTGTTTTGCATGTGCAAGTAAAACAGTACCTCAGTTGGATCTGCACGGGTGTCAGATATTATATGAAAGGGTAGTTTATAAATAACAAAACCAATCCTTAGCACTTACATAGCGTTACATCCTCCATTAAGATCCAACAGCCAGCCTTCCTCAGGAATGCTCTGCGTTCTTTTTGTCCCTCCTGCTTCATACGGTTAGTTGAGGGGCAAATGTCCATATTTTAACCTAACCAAGGAGACAGATGTTATTAATCTTCTCACAGACCGGAGTGTGGTTTGCACATATAAGGGGGCAGCGGAATAATAATTGTGATAGAGTCAATGGTGCAAGTAGAATTCATTTCTCGCCGGTATGTTGCACTCCTGGGAGGGACACAAAGAGGGGGCACCAGCTAAAGGGGGGGCATGTGACCTCCCCATGACCCCTCATATGACTCCTCCTCACCTCGCCCCCAACCCAGGGCCCCCATGCTCTCCCCGTCCCCTCCCCATAATCTATCCCACGTTAGCTGGGCGGAGGGGGTGGGGCTCTGTCCTCCTCCCTCTGTGCCAGAGACTTCTGAACTGCAGGGCTCTCCGGAACTGCAGCGGGAAAAGGAGCAGAACATGGACGGGCTGGGGGCGTGGCTGGGCATGGTACAGCCATGCCAGAGGAGCTGCCGGCGTGGGGCCACCCAGTGGCCCCACATTCTGCACCTCCTGTTTCTTTCCAGTGCAGAGTACAGACTATAAATAGCTTACTGGTACGGCCTTCCAGACCGGACTGCCGTACTTGCACCACTGCATAGAGTGCCTGCAGCCCCTCCACAAGGCCAGCACTGGGGAAAAGAAAGCACTCAAGACCCAATTCTGCATGGAACTGAAATCTCTCTGCTCAAGGCTGTGCATAGGGGGAAAAAACCTCGGAGGGGGGGAAAAATTCTGAATTCCTTACTAAGAGCCAGACTCAGCCTGGTCCTTACACAGATAGGTGCATGGGCTTGGGAGGGAGAGGCTGTCGTGGTTATTCTTCCCTCCTCCATAAGGGTAGGACAGGTGCCTTCTCTCCTGGAAGTGTGGGGATTGCCCCCCAGGGGCAAGGAAGGGTGTGATCATCCACACCTCCCCCGACATGTACCCGCCAGTGGAGCTGGCCAGACATCCGTGCTGGGCTGAAGGAAGCGGTATCCTACAGAGATGTGCAATAGAAGCCACACACTCTCTGCACTATGCCTTGCCCCTTCTCCCCCTGGACAGTGTGCACCCCTTGCTATGAACTGTGTCTAAACAGCCCCATCTAGTCATTAGCTGTTAACTCCTTACTCAGGCAAAATTCCCTCTGACATTAAAAGGCCAAAATCCTGAGCAACTGCACAGGCCAACACTGATTAAACCCTGAGGAGGGAGTGTAGGATTTGGGACCAGGCTAGAATGACCCAAGCTGACTGGGTCATGTCAAAGCCCAATGCTCCCATGGGCTCCCCCTGCAATCACAGGAAGGGGGCTCCCCCTGCAGTCAGAACATTCTGCCCAGATCACTAACACCACAGATTTGTTCTGGACCTGGAAGTAAGTGGGGAGAGCACATGCAGACATGCTGTTCTCAGTGGGTTAAGGGGTATAACTGGGGGTTGCCTGTCCATCATTTGGTGAGAAAAATTATTCCCAGATGCTGGAGGGTAACATCCGAGGTGTGTATGTGCATGTGTCTCTACACATATCAAACAGAAAGAAAAAGAGTAATTTTATACCTAACCCGACAACACACTCTACATACGCACAGAATCCCGCTCCTTAAAAAGCCAATACCAGAGACCTTTGTGAAGACAAAATCGATTCCTCTGACCTGATTTGTTTGGGAAGTAGTTACAAGCCAAATCCTGAGCTGCCTCCAGCTTTTACTCAGTCACGAACGATTTGGCCTGATCTGAATAACATTATGCAACCCTAGTATAACCCATCTTCTAAAGTTGCCTCTTATTGTTTTCTGTAATTTTCCAAACCTTTACCCTCTCTCTCTCTCTCTCTCTCTCTCTCTCTGTTTAATACATTTCCATAGGGACTGGAGTCTAGATTCTCTCTCTCTCTCTCTCTCTCACACACACACGGCAAGTTTCCAGCATTCTTATTACTCTGTTGAAAGAAATAACCAGAGCCAGCATCTCTGAACAATCTCCCAAACTGTTCTGTTCTTCTGTCTTCAGTGTCAGCCATGCACTGTTCCTAATCCATTACAGGAATGTATCACAGTATGTGTCAATTTGCTTCTCCTTCTCTCGCTTTGCAATGACATCAGGAAAGGAACTTTACAGAAGGACTTGTGGAATCCAAGTTTCAGCGACAGACAATTTCACTTAACTGGATCTTCACTGTGCACGTTAAGTTTTAAGCACTCATCCTATACTAGAATCTAGAATTTCCTTTGATTCCTGTTTACTGGTGAGCTTTATCACAAATGCTGTTTGTAACACAAGCATCCAATTTTTTTCATTTCTTAAAGCAACCTATTCTAAACATTAAGAGCATCTCAACAGGTACCCCGTGTAACGCAATGGGGGATTGGTTGGGCCCTGCTTCTAAACAGAACATGATATAGAAACTTAGAGCACATTACTGGAGAAATTTTAGTGGTATTCCAATTGGATCAAATCCTCAGCCTTTTCAGGGAAACTACTATTAGCTTTGATTGCCTGAGTAAAAATTGAGTAATGAACCTCAGAATTTAACTCACTATGTCTGTCTGCATATTCAGTGGTTAACGTTCACAAAACGTAAATTCAAAACTGTAAGAAAAATTGTTTCACTGCAAGTTTCTGAAATGTTAGGGCTCATCCCTACATCCCTTATTCATGTGCATGGAAGCCAATGAGATAGGTCATGTGAGCAAGGATTACTTGTATGATTGCAGGATCAGGTTCTTAACTGTCAGCCTGGTACATTTGCCTAGTGGACATGATTCAACAAAACATGTTATTCAATCAGCTTTTGAAGCAGTGGGATTGTGCTTTTTTTTTTTAAAGTGAGACTTCATGTACGTAGATGGTTATGGAGATGGTCAGCCACAATAAAGAACTGAAAAGCACAGTACAGGCCAATTCATAGGAAGCTGTTGCAGTCAGCACAGGATAATGACAATAAGTGACACTTCATTTTCACTGCACGATCTTTAATTACATCAGAGGAAATGCAGAAATAGACATGACTCTGTGCGAGAAGCAAAAGCGTATGAAGGGTGGCGTCACAGTTCAAGTGGAAACACTGAGGCAACCCAAAAATGACAACCACAACAAAAAAGAAGATTCTGCTCCAAAAGCATTCCCTGGAGCAACTACTGGCTTCAGCAGAGTTACGCTGCGGGCTGAATTTGGCCCTTGGAGTGGAAGAAAATGACAAGCGTTACCACAAAAAAAAAAAAAAGGGTTACGGGTGAACAGGATGGAGAGAGTGAGAGTGAGAGTGAGTGGCAGATGTCACTGATTTCATTCCATGGCCTTAACTTGCTGTTTGAAAAAACTCCTCATGTGTGACCTGAAAAGAGAGAGAAGCAAAATGAAAACAGGCATCAACAAAGCACTCTCTGTAAGATTTCAAAAAAATGTAAATTAATGACTGGCAGTAAGAATCTCCAAAGGAAACAACATCCCAGTTTAAGCATCGCCATCAACAAAAGCTCAACAGCATATGGTAATGTTAACTTTAATATGAAAAGATAACAATCTTTAAAAAGTGACTTTAGAAAAAACCTTGCTAGGTGCTCATCCTTTTCAACTCACCTGAAAAGAAAAGATGTTGGACAATTTTTTTTCTCTCCCTAAACTGTTCACAATGTATTATTAAATGAAGTTGAGATAGGTACAAATTTTAAATAAAAGTGCCTAGGCTCTCCAGCTAATAAGGCAGAAAAATGGATTTGTAATGGATAATTAAATCTAAACTTATTTGAATGTAGGCATATTGATTTAAATATATTCTTTAGAGCAGGCTCAATGTAACATTTTCTCTCTCTCTTATTAATTCAATAGCACCTCAGTGCAAATGTGCCTTAACCCATGGTTTTGACCCACAATCCCTTGGTGAAGATTTAGAAATATCATTTTGCAATAAAGAGGTATTTCATGGTCAATTGACTTTATCCAAAAATAATAGGAAAAGAAGCTTACAGGGGAAAAGCCAACCCTGTCCGGCATAAAATGTTAAATTTCTGGATCTGAGTAGAGGAGGGTTTAAAAGACTTGTGCGTTTAGCAGTACGCCAAGAGAATTACACACGAACAACAGCCTCCGCACGAATGCGTCCATTATATCCTGTACTGAAGATCACAACAATAGTAGCACTTCATTGAAGAAAAGATGATTCCACTGTTACAGACAGGCCTCTCAGATCTCCTGGTCCAATGCACAACTGCAGGATGTACAGTGCTCTCTGCGTTCTCCTGTCACTGCCAAAACACATAAAATAGATCTCAAATGCCTGAGGCCATACAAGCCACACTGAAAGTTTGAGAGTCCTGCACAAGTTCTAAAGGTTGTCTGTCTTCGTAAGAGGTGGCAGAGATCACGGGAGCATCATTTGTCATGGGAAACCAGGATCGGCAAAGGAAGGCTGTTTTATACCATTTGGGGGTTGTTTTGTTAACTGGCTTAGAAAATTATTCACTTCGTTTCTGATTTTCTGTCTTTTGAACTTTGTTGGATGAAGGCAGAGAGTTCTTAGCATACACAAGGTGATAGGAAAATAGGCTCCTTTGTCTGCACAAACTGCCGCACGAGAGGCATGTGTCATTGCTGTTAAAAATCTTTCATCTTGTCTCAGACAACAGAAAGCTCAAGTGCTACTGAAATAAAATCTAGGAGTGTCAATAATAAGGTGGGGTGAGGGGATGGAGACTGAATGGCTTTGGGGGTTTCTAAATAGAGACACCCGTCACTCAAGTGGTTAAATCCCAGAAGAGCTGGTCAAGCAAAAGATGTCCCCATCAGATGGTTATTCAGTGTTCTGTCTAAAATAAATGTCCACAAATCCATCAGTACTGGCACCTCTTATTGGGCATTTAAGAGAGTGAAACTGCTGAATGGGCAAGGAGAAGAAACTGAATTATTCTCTGCCCCTCACTGGCTGTCCCTCAGGATTAGGGGCTGGGCAGCGTAGAAGAATATTGCCTTAATCCTACCCATGCCATACCTTAAATAGCCAGGGTCCTGTGGGTCCAGACTGAGGTCTATTGGTAGGGCTGCAGAGTTGCCATGGCATTTTTTTAAATAAAAATGATGGCGCAGTTATAGTCAATTTAGTAAAAGTGATGGGTTTAGTGACCACGCTGAGATTTTTAATAAAAAATGCCCTGAGAAGTGAGGGGGGGCATCACCCACTGCAACAGCCTCAGCCCTGGCACTGCAAACCTAATCCGGCCCGGCTGGGGAAGGGTCTGGCGAGCGAGCCTGTCCCGGGCATGGGCAACAGCAGGTCCGTTGGGGCTGGGCCCAGCTCCCCACCCAGGCATTGTGACCTGGCATGCTAGGGGGCAGCACCACTCGGGTTTGCCACAATGGAGGGGCGATTGGGCCTAACTCAATTGGTGCTGTGACCCCCACAGGCCTGGTCACAAGGCCTGGAGCGGGGAGCCAGACCCAGCCCTGCAGGAGCTGCCGCTGTGGCAGAGTCATGGACACAAAGTCATGGACCAACAGGAAAATCAATAGAATCATAGAATCATAGAACATCAGGGTTGGAAGGGACCTTAGGAGATCATCTAGTCCAACCCCCTCCTCAAAGCAGGACCGATCCCCAGACAGATTTTTATCCCAGTTCCCTAAATGGCCCCCCTCAAGGATTGAACTCAAAACCCTGGGTTTAGTAGACCAATGCTCAAACCACTGATGCCATCTGTGGCTCTTTTCCTGCCATGACAAACCTGCAGCCATATTTATTAGTAGAGAGGTGGGAGCCGAGGACTGGAACGGCTGCTGAGGACTCAGGAGCATTGGAGATGTGGGTTTGGATAGCAGCCTGGTTCACAAAAGTCTGATCGATTAACTGTCTATTCCATGGTCACCAAAAAGTCACACAGGAATTTTCTTCTACTCCCCAATCTCTCTCAGTGTCTGGTTGAGAGCTCCCCTCACACATATAGTTAATAAAATCCCAGATCACAGCAAGAGGTGCTGATTTCCCGAGTTCCTGGGGAATGCTCGACCCCCGCTGCGCCTCAGGTCCTGCCCCCACTCCACCCCTTCCCCCCAATTCCCCCCTGCCCCATCTCTTCCCTCCCCCAACCCTGCTCCTTCTCACCCCATTCTGCCCCCTCCCCCACCTTTTCCTGCCTCTGCTCCCCCGCCCCCCAGCACCTCCTGCACACCGCTGAACAGCTGATCATGGCAGGCAGGAGGCACTGGGAGGAAGGGGGAGGAGCTGTTCGGCCGGGCCGCCAGCGGGCAGGAGGCGCTGGGACTGGGGGAGGAGCTGATACACGGTACTGCCAATGGGGGCTCAGCACCATTTTTTTTTCCGTTCGTGTTCCAGCCCCGAAGCACCCACGGAGTCAGCGCCTATGTGACCCAGTGCCAACACACTGAGCTCAAACTTATATTTTAGCAGCTCCCTCAGTCTCAGGCACCTTGGAGTCCCTTGAGTTTGTCACCTGGCTTTGCTAAACTGCTCACTGGAAGATTAGCAGTGGAGTGCCCATAATTTGAGGTCTGTTTACCAACATAGGCTGCGCTCATAGATATGTATTTCCATGGAATATATTATAGAAATGTTACCAGGATTTATAAAAGTCAATGTATAGACCTCCTGCCCACAACAGTACAAAACAATACATAAAAAGCAGCAAAATATTTTTGGCAAAAGAAAACAGAGCTGAGGGGATAACGGGTAGGTGCTTATGGAGCCTCGGAGGTTCCTTCAGCAACTGTGATTTCTCTTTCAACCTTTTCTGTTCATCATCAGATTTTACAAAATAATAGTGGTTGCAATTTCGATGTTTTTTCTAAGTAATCTTGTTCTTCTCAGATTTCCCAGAGCTGGCAGCACTGAACCCAGTGCAGCTATGGAACAGACTGCTGTGGCCTTGAAAACATGTCTGGTTTACAGCAGTTAGCTCTCCACTGTTTTCCTTTGCAACCCATGTAGATCAAGAATTCACATCAGCTGTGGAGTTTGCTTGGCTTCCAGTGGGATTGGAATATCTGTTTGGAAAGCTGATGGCCCTTTAAAAGCATAGTCCTCCAGTCCGCTAAATAGCATGTGACCCTTTTCAAGGCAGGGCCTTCCCGTCAACAAAGTGATGCTTTTTAAAGGGCCAGCAGCATAATGGACTTGCATGGAGACTCATGGAGCAATTTAAAAACTGAGAATGTGTCACTCTCAGTGTGGTCAGCTGACATTTTAAACTACATAGTGTCCCACACTATATTGTGTGCATGGCCTCAAAGATGGTATGATTACTATACCCCCTCAACCCTCTCAAATTTAAGATGTGTAGCGTATATGATGACCAAGCAAGCACAATTCTTAAATAACTAAGGCCTTTTTGTTTTAAACTAAATATAAGGTTTGACTCCTTTAAAAAACTATAACTTTGAATCAAATTCCTTTAACTTAAAGGGTTCCAGATTCCAATCCCTGAATCCAAACGACTTCACTGTTTCAGTTTCATCAACCCAAGGGGTCTACATTTTCTGTTTTAACCCAGTACAGTGAAGTTCTAGCAAGGAACTTTCTGATCTTGCAAGATTTCAGAATGGAGGAAATCTTGTCAAATCACCTGCTCTCATGAGATTTCTGCCATCTAGGAGCTCAAATGATGGAAGAACAACTCACTGAATTTTGGAGTTATCAAACCCAAGCCTTCATCCTGGAGAATGCCTGGGATTTGAACCTTGTGACTGACTGCATCCTAAATCTAACTTAAATCTGGATCTAGGCACCAGCTTATCAGACCCTGTCTGTTAATACAGTACTCAAAGGTGACTAAACTGCTTCATAATATCCATCCTTCCAAAACATCAGTGTGGGTTCCAAGATCAAAGTGATAACTTCAGCCTCCCGCTTTTGAGTTTTGAGCCCCAAAAAGCTGTACGTTTCCTGTGCTTCTTATCAGAATCTTAGGCAACATAAAAAGAAACACACACTGAAACTGGTTTTTTGGGCACATTTCAACAACAAAATATGTCAGGGTTCAATGCACTGGAAACTAGTCTTAGGCCATGGAAGCCCTGAAAGATCAATTTGCTGTGGATTCTATTACCTTGAGGGGACTTCCAAAAACCTCAGTATTTTTGCTGTTGTTAATGGTACCTTTTAGGCAAGAATAGAAGGTATAATGGAGAGAAATGTACTAATCAGGCATTTTATTTGTTGTTGCAGTTGCCTAAAAAGACATTTTAAAAAGAGATTTCTGATTTCATTAATAGACTTTAACCCTTTATTAATGGGCCCTGAAACTGGGTCTTACCCAACCAGCTATCTAAGATAGAAGATGATCTTATGGTTCAGACACTTGTCTGGGACTCAAGAGATTGGTTTTCAGTTCCTGGCTCTGCCACAGCATTCCTGTGGGACAGGGCAAGTTACTTAATCTCTGTGCGCCTGGATTCTGTAAAATGGGGGTAATAATATATCTTTTCCCCTCTGTCTTGTCTATTTAGCTTATAAGCTCTTTGTTACGGGGACTGTGGGGCACCTGGCATATTGGAGACTCCATTTCGGTTGGCTATTGCAAGGCAAATGATAAAATCAGCTGTTCTGAGGAAGGAAGACTATCTGGTGCAGTAGGACTGAACTGACAACGGAAGGTTTGCTGTACTCTGTGAGCTGCCTCTCGAGAATGTGCTCTTCAAACCCTTATGGAAAATGTGTGCCGAATCATGTCCATTTAACAAGAGAAAAAAATAGTATTTATGACTCACAGCTGTATCTAGGAAGAAAGTGTTAACCCCCCCACACACACACACAATCTCCTCTGCTGCTCTTACAGTAATTGTTTCCCCTAATTATTGCAGGACTAGCCCCTCCAGGAATTAACCCTGTATCAATGCTCTATCAATCAATGCTCTGGCACCTGTTAGTCACCCATTTACATGACCTGAGCGCTTGTTGGATGAGCCCATAATATTCCTCTCTGTTCCTTCTGACAATCTGTCTATGGTTGGTGCAAAAGCTTCTGCAGCTCCTGCCATCTGGAACAGACTTCCTACCCTGCTGATTCTGGTCTCTGTTTCATTTCAAATCTAAGATGAAAAGCTCTCTTTCCCTCCCTTGCCTATATCTCTTCATTTCTCTCTACCCTTGCTATTATATATAATTTATCTTTGTAACTGCATGATAGCAGTCACTTGTTAGAAAAGGCGAGAGTAAAGATTGCAAAATGGTTTCAATTATAACACAGTGTTTTCTTTCTTTGATACAGTAACTTTTCCCAAACATTTTCCTTTTGGGCTGAAAGTGCTTTTGCTTGATCTCGCCCGAAATACGATTTAGAAAAAAAAAATTGGAGAAAGCTTGACTAAAGCCATTTTTAAATTAGACATGCCTTATAAAATAAAACCACCACCAAAAAAACCCATACACAACTGTGATGTGAAAAATTATTGCCACGCATTTCCCCGCCCCTCCTTGCTCCCCTGATATCTCAAGCACAAATAAACTTGGAAGCTTGTGTATAAATAATACTCCTTGAAAGGAATATCCATGGACTAATTTGAAATACAATAACAAAGAGTTTGAGTCCTGCTAATGAGCTTTTTTTATTATTCATTTTCCCCCATGTAACAAAATCTAGGAAATTAAGTGCAGATTCTATATGAATGCAATGCTAACATGGCATTGGAAAAGATTACAACAAACAAACAAAACATCAAGAGTTTGGGATCGAATTTAAACTCTCATGCTTCAGAACAAAAAAAAGCTGTAATAGTGGGGTCAGGAAGGAACTTCCCAGAGAAGCAGATTATTCCATAACTGCCTACTGCAGTCTCTTACATCTTCCTCTGAAGAATCTGGTACTGGCTTCTGTTTGAGACATGATACTGAACTAACCTGTCTTCCCTTTTCTTCACCTATTTTCCCTCCTCTTCATGAAATGCTCCATACATCACTGCATTTGCCCCATCAGAAATGTCTGCTTCTGTGCCACTTGGAGCAACATCCTCTGGATATGAATCAGAGAGCTATCACTCTCTGTGGAGCCCATCAATAACATTCCTGAATAGCCATATTAACCCTGAAATTTGCTCCTTAGCCTCACCATCCAACAAAACTGAAAGGCAAACACATGTAAAATGGATTCGCCTGTGACACTCATTGCCATAAGGTAAAATTGAGGCCAAGTACTTAGTAGGAATAAAAATATGTAGACACCTTTATGTATTTATAATGAGACCATCCAATTACATTAGGTCGGATTAAAAAAAATCTAAAATATACTGATTTCCATGGTTCCAGAGCATGAACTAACCAATAACTGATGGAGACTAGGTAGGTAATTCCCCAATGAGTGACTTATTCCATTATGCAGTTTCTCACACCTTCCTCAAATGGACTTGATATGTATGAAAAACGATGACAGTTATTATTTGTTTTACTGTCGTGCCTAGGAGCGCTAGTCATGGACCAGGACCCCATTGTGCTAGGTGCAGTACAAACACAGAACAAAAAGATAGTAGCATGTGACACATACATTGCAGGGAAAGGGGAGGGAATATGAGGCTAATAACTATAAATTAATGTGGTTAACCAGGCCAGCTAGAGGCATAACTATTCCCAGATCATGGTGGTTTATTTAAAATATACAAATAAATAAACTGACGCCAGCTATGACTGACTGCCCCTCAACCTGGTGATCATTTCCTGGCCGATTTCTAGAAGCAGTGATACAGGAGAAGTAGGTCCTGAGGAAGAGAGCTGAAGGAGAAAAGGACTAGTTCAGGGTGTTCCATGCGTGAGGGATGAAAGAAGACACAAAGGCGGTAGTGGAAGAAGGCATGGTCGTGGGCAGAGCAGAGCAGGGGAATAACACAGAAAGGCACGAGCAGAGAAGTAAGGAGGGGCAGAGCTGTAAAGTGCCTTGGACTGGAGGACGAGAGGCCTGAAGGAAAAAATTTGATACTTCTGAGCTCCTACTGGCCTGGAAAGCCTGAGATTGACTGAGTATTTGAGCTTGGAACCACAAAGCACCACAAGAGTGACCCACTGGACCCTTGTGGCTTTGCTAGATTCTCCCTCTTCCATTTGCAGTTCTAGAGGGACCCTCTCTCGTTTGACTGCGGTCGCTTGGGAGGGTTTGTTTTTCTTTACGTCATTTCACCTTTTCTCTTTTCTTTTAGGTCCTAAATTGTTATTCAGCTGTTTTGATTTAAATTATGTTTATGTACAGCTCTGACTGGTGCCTCCTCCCTCCTGCGACTGTCTCAGATGCTCGCACATTCACTTTGGCTGCTTTACAGCAGATGCCTAGAGCTCTAAATGAAAGCAGCTCTTTTATCACTAAGCCCTTTCACCTCCTATTTTTTTATTTCTTATTAAGGCTCCAACCGGTTCTAGCTTTCTCTTCAAAAGCAGTGAGCATTATTCAAAACATCAACAGCAGCCCAGTTAAACTGCAAAATTATCAAGTGCTTTTTCTTTCTGCTTCTCCTATCCTTTTTTTTTTTTTAAACAGCACAGCACTACTTGTAGGGGGTGGCCCATTGATGGCACTGTGTCAGTCGTAACACCACATGTGACCAATCTAGTTTAGCCTATGGCTAAACTAATCCCTGATCATGAAATAAACCGGTTTATGTTATTAAAAATGTTGGCCAGTTTCGCATGGATGGAGCTCGGCTGTACTCAGTGGTGGCAGATGACAGAACAAGGAGCAATGGTCTCAAGTTGCAGTGCGGGAGGTCTAGGTTGGATATTAGGACACTATTTCACTAGGAGGGTGGTGAAGCACTGGAATGGGTTACCTAGGGAGGTGGTGGAATCTCCATCCTTAGAGGTTTTTAAGGCCCGGCTTGACAAAGTCCTGGCTGGGATGATTTAGTTGGGGTTGGTCCTGCTTTGAGCAGGGGGTTGGACTAGATGACCTCCCGAGGTCTCTTCCAACCCTAATCTTCTATGATTCTATGAAACATGCAAATTCAAATACGTGTAAGTTTCAATGTAAATAAATTGATCTCCTTCTGCATGAGATTTCAAGTGCCAAAGTTCAGAATCTGGACAATCCTTAAGGATTTTGCTGGAAAATAGGCCAGAAACAATGCTCTTCTTGGATGGAAACCTCAATGGTTCATAAGATTTGGCTAAATGGATTGCTTTTTGCAAATTCAAAAAGAAATAGAAAAAAAAATCTCATCCCCAAACTTGATTTTTTCTCATTTTGTTGAAAATGTTTGAGACAACCCTTCCACTGACTAACTCCACATACCACTGATTGAATGTGGAAGGACAAATTCCTTCAGCCTCTAAGCTATCATTCATTCTTTGTGTAGATTTTTGGGACGTCCTTCCAGAATTTCATGGAACAAAAAAAAAACCCCAAATTGACATATAACTATGACATTTTCTCAACAAAAACATAAGCAGATTTGCAGTATATTATACAAGGTAAACAGTGGCGTATTTGATACACCACTTGATCCTGTAAATCCTTAGTCACGTGAGTCATCAACTGGGTGAATAGTCCCATTGAAGCCTGTTGGACTATTCTAGGGTGAAATTCATCCTTGTGCAGATTTTCATCCTAATCCTACGCCCCACTTAAGTCCCTCTTCAGCCTTCATAGAGCTTGTGCTGATCCTCTGCATGGAGATGAGCTTTATCCCATGTGAGTCAGAAGTATTCATATCAATACATAGGACTATGCAGGTCTGGACTCATTGACTTTAACTTGCTGTAGCAAGGGAAGAGAGATTTCCAACATTGCCTTCAGGTCTATCTTTCCATAAATAAAAAAGGGAAGACATTTACAAGCAAGCATAACAATAGATGAAATGCCGTGAGCACAGAAGAATTTCAAGGAAGAAAGAAAAGAAGCATCATATAAAAGAATTGCATAACAATGGATCTGAAAGATATCCAAGTAAGAAGAAAATAGCAGCCCTCTCCCAGACATTAGAAGGCTTCTGTCTATTATTATGGCAGATTATGCCATTATCCAATTACATAATAGTCAGTTGCATAAGTCATCCAATTGTAAACAGATTCTTTAAAAATCCATTTTATCCCATAAGTAAGAGCATAACTTTAGGTAGCCCTGGAACCATTTGAACCCTTCTCCTTACTTGCATCTCTCCCTGTATAGTTTATATTTTTCATTCGCCTAATAGGATATTTTTCAACAGCCAGTCAAATCTCCAACAGAGGAGGACTGTGAAAAGTCCTTCTCCCTTTTATTGTCTTCTTATGCCCCTAAAAAGAGTCAGAACTTCCTTTTTAAATAGATGTCTGCCCCATCCAGGAAATCAGAAACAGCTGATGCTGCAATGTTCTGTGGCTCAAAGGAGGAGCTGAAAAATTCTATCCAAGCATCAGATTTTTATATCAAATATTAGATCAGTACTCTACCCTGTCTTTGTGTTACCGAATGTATCAGTCCCTTAGAGCAAGATACAGTCTAACACCAACAGAAAATCATCTGAAATTCTAGAGAAGGGGAACGGTATGCCAGGAAGCTACAGTGCCTCCAGCTCTAGTCAAGATTTTTGTTTTGTATTAATCATAAAGAGGATGAGACCAAGCATTTTATGTTGTGCTGGAAAATTTTCCCCAGCTCTACCTCCCATCTAGACCTAGATGATGGGGTTGTGGGAGAAGTAGTGGATGACATTTAGCCACAGATCTGCAGGTCTCTCCCAGCCTCAATGATAAACTCCTGCAGTAGAGAAGGGGAGGTAGCCAAAACAGAGATGCCTTTATGTATAACTGTGATGGATGGTTCAGTTTTTCAGCAGAAGATATAGCTTGAATCTGCCACTCAAAATAGGAAGGAAAGTTGATAGAAAAGCAGTTTTGTGTTACATTTGATGGTTTTCTGACCTTTTCCGCTTCCCAATGCTCTTAATTCCATCCCCCTATGTTCCATTTCACTTGATGCCCAGCCCCATAAAAGATGAAGAAAACCATAAATCAAAATTCCTCAATAATTAAAATAAAAATCCCCCTAGAACAAGGGATGCAACGTGACTTCCCTTTAGAGACACATACAGCATTAAACCTTAGGAACTGACTAGAAGGGAAGGATGATCTTGTGGTAAAGGCACCAAACTGGAACTCAGGCAATCTGGTTCAGTCTTTCTTTCATCCACCGCCCTCCTGTGTGACCTTGGGTGAGTCTCTTGGTCTCTCGGTATCTTAGTTCATCCATCTGTAAAATGGGGATAATAATACGCCCTTTGTCTATCTCCTCAGCTCTTCGGGGCAGGGACTGTCTATCTGTAGGCTAGAACATTACAGCCCTTACTCAGCTGCACAGAGCAGTCCTGCCTCTTACTCTCCTGTTTGGTTCTGTTCAGATTGTGATTCTGGGCTCAGAGGGGGAGCTATTCACCTGATACTCCTGTCTGTGGGGCAGTGCGGGGATGGGGTGATGGGAGGTAAGCTCCTTCATGCAAAGGGGTGAAGTAAATTGCTCTCTCCCGGAGCAGAGGGGAACCAGGGAGGTCTCCATGAGTCTCAAAGTCACAATTTGTTCTTTGATCTGCTCCTGAGCAGTACAGCTATGCACGGCCTCTTGCTTCCAGCAGATCACAGAGTTACAATCAGCCTTATGTGTTTAGACAGGGCCGGCGAAAGCGGGTTCGGGCCCCGGTGAAAAAAATTTTTCGGGCCCCCCAGCAAGAGCGGACCAGCTAAACAGGGCCAACGAGGGGGGGAGCCGGGGAAGCCAGGCCTGGAATTTTTTCGGCCCCCCCCAGCAAGGGTGGACCGGCTAAACAGGGCCGACAAGGAGGGGGGGAAGCCAAGCCCCCTTCCGGACTGCCGGGCCCAGTAATTTATATCGGCTTCCCACCCGTCTCGTTGGCTCTAGATCTAGATCACAGATAAAAGATAGTTCCTGGATTTACATCACTGGCCAGATTCCTTGGATTCAGCCCAGACACTGGGGTGGAACACTATGCTTGGAAGAATGGAGGCTCTTGTGGGGAGGGTTGGAGAAAGAGTTTTCAATGGATCTGGTCCCAACCAATTGTGCTACCTGCTACAGGGTTCTCACTTCTTATCAGGCCTGCGTTCCTGAAGCAAACCCTCTGCCAGTTCTGGACCCCTTCCTCGTGCCTGGGGGAAGGGAGTCAAATCAGGATGGGTTGAGAATCGACATGGTGCTATCAGAAGGAGAGAGGGAGTTGGCTGATGAGGTAGGAAGAGGGAGAGAGGCTGCCAGTCTCCTGGATGGAGAGGAACCTCCAGTGCTGGAGGAGGCAGAGAACTGGAAGAGAGAGAGAGTGTGAGTGTGTGCACAAGGAGTGAAATGCAGGAGATGTCTGAGGGAAGGAAAGGGACTGAGTCCCTTTCACCTCCAGTCCCTCAGTACAGCACTAAGGAGTTACACATCCTTAGGATTCAAAGGGTTAAAACTTAAAGGCAGATGACAATTTGGACACCATCCTGTTACCACAGACTCGCTCATCAATTCAGGACAGGGGTTACATTTTCAATTGCAACAACCTGAGGTGTGGACAACCCAAGGGTTAACATGTAAACACTTCCATGAATCTGTATTTTTAAAGAGCCCCAAGATTGCTGGCTGGGATGCATTTCCTGGGGAACTGATTAAAGGGTGGGGTGAAGGTTGAGAACAATTATACAGAGTGAAATCTGTCTTACGTGACCACCCAAGGGATGAGCAAATACCAGTTACCTAGTTCAGGTTGATATTTAACATAGGCCAAACAAACTGTACTGGGGAGCCAGAGGCTTCTTTAAAGTGCTCACACTGTTGGAGGAGATCCTTATTCCATGTGTCACTGTGTGTGTGTGCAACACCATTACACACAGTGACACAAGACAGGAACCATGAGGGAGTCATGTGACAGAGGGCAAACTAATGGTGTGAGGGGTCAGTAGGAAGGACCTTGACCCAGCAATCTGACAACAAGGAATGGCTGAAGTCTGCATGATGGGAAGAACACTGCGTTGTTATGCTGTGGAACCGTTACTGAAGCGGCATTGTTAACGAAGCTTGCGTTTGGCCAGCAATTGTCCTTCACTGCAGATCTGTTTGGGTGAGGTACAGTGTGTATTTCAGGCCATGATATCACACAGCCCAAAGGGACTGCCCAAACTCTATTTATCTATGTGCTTTTCTCTGGCACACCTCACCATTGTATGTGAGCACCACCCAAACATTAACTCATTTGTCCTGCCCTATGAAATAGGGAAGTATTACTGTCTCCGCCATTCAGAAGAGGAAACCGAGGCACTGAGAAGTAGGTGACTTGCCCAAGGTGAGGCGGGAAACCTGGGGCGGAGATGGGAAACATACCCAGTTCTCCTGAGTTACATGCCAATGATGTAATTTCTGGACTAGCTTTCTCACTCTTGTACAGAGCACATTTTCCCCTTTCATTAGCTAGCAGATTGTTTCCAAGTGGGCTTTTTATAATATGCCAAAACTAGAAAAAAATGCAATATTTAAAAACTCCACAGGCTGGTGGTTTTATGCCTCTAGAAAAAATGTTTACAATTTTGAGGAAAGCTGAAGAATTTTAAAACTTAAAAAAAAAAACTAGACAGTCATTTTGCTACATTTTTGAAGCTCTGGCACAGACAGCAGCCAAAGGACAAAGAGGATCTGGCTGAAAAGAAGTCTTATCACTCCTATAGGTGTTTCTAAATGGTAACGGTCTCTAACTATATGTCAACTCCTTCCAATCTCATTCATCAAACAGAACCTCTGGAGAGACCATGTTGATCCCCATGGCTATGAGTGTCCCTTGGTGCTGTAATGATCTGAAGGTACAAAAATTCCATGGAAATAAATCCCAATTAAATATCCATTATCAACTGCAGAAAGATCACTCTGTCCATTACAGGCAGCCCTAAGACATGTTAACTGGGAGGCAGGGGGGAGGGAAAGAGAGAGAGAAAAAACCTCACACTTCTTACTTATATATCTGCTTTAATCACTGTAGCACAAAGAAAAACCTTCCCGACATTTCAATAACTATTGTTATTTTACTGCAACTAAATGCTGCAATCACTTCTCATGCTGGTTTATTATTTGTCAGCAATTGCATGAGATCTTTGTTCCTTATTATTCATATTATGGTATTTGTATTGGAGAAGTCCCAGCCAAGATTAGACCCAGTCGGCTAGGCACCATACAAAGAAGTAGTGAGAGACGGCCCCTTCCCCAAAGACCTTACACACGAAAGGGTAAGAGAAAGGAACTAGTACCCCCCTTTACAGATTGGGAACTGAAACACAGAGAGATTAAATGATTTGCCTAAATTAACCCAAGAAGTCTATAGCTGAACTTGAAACTGAAAGCAGATCTTCTGAGTTCTAATGAAGTGATTTACCAATAAGCCCCTCTTTCAATCACAAAACCTGACTCTTTTATAGCACTTTTTATCAGCAGACCTCAACACACTTTATAAAGAAGGTCAGTAGCATTATCCCTATGGGGAAACTGAGGGACAGAAAGGTGAAGAGATTTGCCCCCGGTCACCCAGCTGGCCAGTGGCAGAACCATGGTCTCCCGAGTCCCAGTCCAATGCTCTCACCGCTAAGTCACACTGGATGACCTTTATACCTAATTCCTGACAATGGACTTGGTTCACCAGCCTGTTACACCAGATACATTCATCGGATTTCTCTATTATTCCATTGGTGTAACATAGTGGTGATTCAGTCCTTATCATATTGGTCAATAGCTTTTCGCTAAAACAATCCCCATACACACATTTCCAAACCAATTCAACAAGTTTGTGGTCTGAAAATTCAGTTATATCTCGTTCCAAACCCCATCATATCTGATATATCACACGGATCGCCCTCAAATCCCACCGAAGTCCATGGAAGTTAAGAATGCTCAACGAAGAAGAGAACGGAGCCCTAAAATGTCTGGTCTATTCATTACTTACATTCTTGCTTTTTAAAAAAGAAAGTTTTATACCAATTATCCATTCCACAAATCCTTACTGAGATTTATCCATAGAATCCAAGGGCCAGATTGCCAATTTACATCAGTTAAGCATCTAGTCTTTGCAACTGTTATACCACTGGTTGAAATTATAGCAGCAGACTCACAAAAGTCTCTGTCCTGAATATTCCGATATTGAAATAGATAGTGGCAACCTAACTACACCATCACCTAACAAACTGTATGATCTGTTTGATACACTCTAG
Source organism: Trachemys scripta elegans (assembly GCF_013100865.1). NCBI lineage: Eukaryota > Metazoa > Chordata > Testudines > Emydidae > Trachemys > Trachemys scripta. Next base: position 115,871,377 of record NC_048304.1, read on the forward strand.
TCTAGGTTTTGATCTCAACACAGCATACAGGGAGCATTGTTGAAAGTGACATGTGATATCTTACTGAATTCAGGCTCAGGGAAATTGCCAGCAGTTATCTTGCTTGACCAGAGTGCAGCTTTCAAAGCAGTAATCATGAAATCTTATTACTGTACAAAGATTAGAATTATACACCAGTATCTCTGGTTCACACCACTTGATTGGTTTAGGCCTTATTTGACTGGGTGATACTAGTTTGTATTAGTGGGCAGCTATTTGCCAGCTCCTGCCTGTCTCCTACAAGTATCTACCTGTTCCTGTGGGGCCAACTACTACAAAACAGGGGTGCTGGTGGGGGTGCTGGAGGTGTGGCAGAACCCCCTGGCTTGAAGTGTTTTCCATCGTATACAGGGTTTATAGTTTTGTTAATGGTTGTTAGCACCTCCACTATAAAAATTGTCCAATGCCACTGTTACAAAGACAAGACATTTTCTAACAAATTTTGTCCTGACAAGCTGTAGCACAGTTCATTCAGTTTGCATCAAATCTGAGAAGCCACCTATGTGCTTTCTTAGCCAAACCCGACTGAAGACAAAATAGAAATAGAAAACTTAGCAAGCTCCACTAAACATCAGAAATCATTGACTCAACGTTTTCATCCGTCTCTCACAGTTTCCCCAAAAATAATTTTGCAATCAAATCAGAACTTCCCCTGGGCGATAGTTAACTGACTTGGCTTGTAACTTCCAAGTTCACAAAGTACAACAAGGCTTTTACCCCAATGTCGACTTTTGCCAATCTTCTTTCATAGCTCTTGGCCTTCTATTGTGCTTGCTGCTATCCTTTGTTAATTGGATTCTATTTTCTCATTTCTGTTTATTTGCCTCCGTTTTTACTTCTATTTGGCCACAGGACTACATTATCCACCACTAGACTTCACCATTGACTTCCTTATGGCATTTTGTATTGCTTCGTGGACTGGAGTCTAAATGTCACACTTCTGTTTTACCTTTTACATCCTGGGGAACTCAAACATTTTCACAACATGGCTCATCTTTCAATGCAGAGCTTGTCTTGTGCAGACCATCAGCTCTTCTGTTCATAATTACATAGAACGGCTCCAATCCCATTCATCAGCCCTTGTGAGAATTACAACAATCAGTTACACAGAAAAGCAATATTGAGAAACAGGAAGGGCACCAGGGTTTTTGGAGCCCTAGGCGGGGGTCCTTCCACACTCCCGGTCGTCGTCGGCAATTCTGTGGCGGGGGGGTCCTTCCGCGCTCCCGGTCCCAGAGTGAGTGAAGGACCCGCCGTAGAATTGCCGCCGAAGACCCGGAGGGCGGAAGGACCCCACCCCCGCCGCCGAATTGCCTCCAAGGGCGGCAAAATGCTGCCCCTCCAAATCCTGGCGCCCTAGGCAACCACCTAGGTCGCCTAAATGGAAGCACCGGCCCCGTTGAGAAAGCACGTCATATATTTTTAGCTTCTTTTAAAGCAGTTTAGCAGCAGGGCCAGGACCACAGACCAAACAGCTCTCTGCAGACTGCCTCCAAGTATTCCATGGACTATCAATGGGATCCATGGATCACAGGTTGAATATCTCGATTTTAGAAAAAGCCATTTTTCTCTGAATGGCCCAGACTCTGGAGATATACAGAACACTGGTCTTTTAGTTAATACTGGAACCATAGGATTTGGCTCATCACAGAATTCAACACAAAACATCTGGTTTTATATCTGATCACTAGCTTTTCAACAGAGCAGTTCAACTTTAAATTCTTTGATTAAAGATTTTGAGATGGACTCAAGAATTGTGATATATTTTTAGATAGCGCCGGCGATGCTGCATAGAGTAAGGTTCCCTGACACTTCCCAATATAAGACCCAGTGTTCAGTTGTTTAAAACTTTGGGGGAATATATAGATGGGGATGGGGAGGGAGGATAGGAGCAAAGAGGGTGGGAGTCAGAGGAGCATGGGAGGAGGGAAGATAGGGATGGAAAGAGGCAGAGAGAAGAACAGAGACAGACTGGGTTGGGGGACAGGAGCAGGAGGATCTATAACCACTAGAGAACATTCCTTTAGAGAACATGAAATTGAACCCAGTCTCTGTATCTGCTGCCAGCACATAGCTGCGAAACCCACTGGCAAAGTGTGTCTCTCATTCTCTTCTAGTGGCTGATCCACAGAGAGGATGTCAACCTACTACTGCTACCATTTACTCTGTTGGTTCCAGTGGCAGAGGTCTGGGTGGTGGATCTAAAGGTTCCAAACCTTGCTGATGACCCAGGTTGGGCATCAACATGGTTCCACATGATAGAATTTATTTTGTTCAGTTTGTTTTTTTAAAAATGGCATTAAAAATTATGTTAAAAGAACGGTAAGGATGCAAAGTTTAGGCCTTCAGAAGTTAGGAAAGGCCAGAGGTAAGGTTCTTGGTGCAACCTTAATTCAACTCATATGTGTTATGATACAGTCTTTAATATCAAAAAAAAAAAAATTTTCACAAGAACCCCTAGCCTCATTCAATGAATGGCTAGGTAGTCAATATTTCTTTGCAACATATTTCTCCATTATTCCTCAAAGTCATGAACTGAATGAGCAGATATTAGACTCTCACTCTATTACGTGAATGAAACAAAATGATGCATGCACTGATAAATGATGATCTATGTATCACTGTGGTCAGAATTATTTTTAAAAGATTATATTAAAGCAATAATTAAAAGACTAGTACAGAAAGAAAAGTAGGTGGCTTCCACCGGGGTATAATATAATCTCATACACACGATTAGCATATATAGCATATTTAATCCTACTGGATTCATTCTCTCTCATAGGATTGTCCTCATAACCTGTGGGAAGTCTGGCTGGATTCTCTTTCTCTCTATTGTAAACCATGGTTGATAATAACTTTCCGTTATATCCGCAAGGCATAGCTATTTTATATTTACCCATGGGATCCCAGATAGACATGCAGTCCCTAGAAAGCTTTAAAACAATTTGTCCGTGTAACAATTTTTTTTCCTTTGCACATTTTCTTTATTTGGTTACATGAAATGCTTGGCCTTGGCTATGGAGAGAAATCGTGGTCTTTAAAAAAAATAATAAAGACATGTCTTGAGAACTGATATGTTGTCTGTCTAACACTTGGACAAACAACGAAACAAAGAGGGACTCTCTTGCTTGACTGGACACCGGGTCCCCATGGTTCATCTTACAGGTCCACAGTTCAAGCTTTTAGCAAGTTCTGCATTAAAAGACATATCTGTCTGCAAGAGCCAACAGAAAAAATAACAGCACTCACAGAATCAAAATATTCAGCATTCCTACAGAGGGTTCCTCAACATAAATGTTGGTTGTTGATTTTTTTTTTTTCCTGTTGGGCTTTCCACAGATTACACAAATGAAAAGAAAGCATCTGCTATGAAACTAGTTCTGCAAATGACTGTTAACTGCCTAAAAAATTGCCTGCAAATACGTTTTGGCTCAGTTGTGCTTAATAATGAGTCATTGCTGAATTATCCATCTCTTTATTGGATCTGACTGCCAATTAACAAACCAAATGGAAGTACTCTAGCCTTAAAATGCATGTTATCTTAGCGCTGATCAATCACTTCATTGAGGCTATTTCCTCTTCACCCTGACTTCCCAGAAATACTTTTTTCTTCACTGCAGAAAACTGTTTCCTCAATTCACATACTATTATTACTAAGGTTAATATGGGCATTTTAAAAATAACACACTCTGGGCTACATTCAGCCCTGAGTTATGCAGGTTTCTGCCAGTGTAATCTAGGGCTAGGAGTCTGCAGTATCAGAAAGCACGCCAGAGGGAGGGGAACATGAACCAGATCAAAGCACCCCCAAACCCTGCACCAGAAGTGGGCGGTGCAAGTCAGGGAAGGAACATGGCCAGGGCACCTACAGGAAATTCTGATTCTGAGTCTTTTCTTACGTATCTGTCTTTTAGGCCTTTTCTAGACTAGCATTTTTGGCAAAAGTTGACCACCCTTCCTAGCACCAGTGCACTTCATGCAAAGGTAGCAACTACTAGGTTCCATGGGGGCTGCCATTGTTCTAAGCAGGGATTGTCTAACTTTGCCCTCAAGTGGGTTAGATGTCAGAAGCTCTGGCAGCCATCTGATAAGTGCCAGTAAGAGACTGGGTTTTATTTCCTGTACTCAGCCAGATGTCATGGGCTAGGGTTTAAAATGTTAGCATGCTGGCCCATGGCAGGAGTACGGAACCACAATGAGTAAAGGTCTACAGGACTGGGCCACAGATTAGCACAGCAAGGGTGCTTATCCTTTTAAAGGGCGAGAGTCAGATAGTGCCCCCTTTTTTTGTTTAGGATGTTTTAAAATACTGTAGCCTGAAAGTAGAGATTGTCAAACTGTTTCAATTTCATTGAAATTTCAAAATGCGTTAAAAAAAACAGAAAAAAAAATAAACCCATTCCCCAAACAAGAAAGCTGTCAGTGTATTTACAAAATCCCCCTTCTTCCTCCATTTTTAACTAACTAGGAAGCCAGTCAACGTTTTTCAACATTTTGAAATAAAAAACCAGAACAAAACAGGAAAATCTTCAAAAAATATTTCTGTGACTGTTTCCCTTTATTTTAGGTCTGTTTGAAAGGTATCCCTTATTCATAGGAATTACATGATTTAATAAAAGAGAAACAACGTGGAAAGGGTTTTTTTTTTTTTTTGAACCATCGTACAGAATCCAATACAAAATTATATTCCTGCAAAAGAATTCTGTAGGATCATTCATAATTCTGTGGCAAGGGTCTCATACGTTTGTTAGGTTTTGAGAATTATTTTCAGAGAACATTACTGGTTTCATAGAAACTTACTGTTATCATCCCATTACATAGTATTAGAGCTTTTCAATAAGGGTTTTGTGTTAAAAAAATCGTAAGGAGGACCAGAAATGGGAGGCCACCAGAGCTTAAAAATCGGCTTGTTTTTTGCCTGAGAAGTATCAGGTTTATCAAGCCTATATCCCTGTTTTCCTGGATGTCTTCCTTCCTGTGAGGATTCAAATATGTGAACGAGAAGCTCTTTCACCCCTTAATCAAAGAGGATGAAGAGTTAACACAAGAGCTTTTCTTCAAAGTACTTATTGGATGTTTGAGTTAGAGGAGTTCATGAAAAAATCTTTATCTATAGTAAGAATGGAAATCACTTCCCCTTTCTCTGAATCGGGCTTCACTTCTTCCGTACCCGTGATGTCATACAGCCCCTTCGGTTCTCCACTTGCCCAGACAGACTTCCAGAATAGACAGGCTAGACAAGACCTGACTGTCTAATATAAACATTCTCACCTCACTAACCAGTGTGCAGTTTAAATGGGAGCCCAGAGCAATGGAGACATTTTCTGGGTTGGGGGAGAGATCTCATCTGGGAGCAGATGAGGCACCGGTCTATGTTTCCATCTCCTTTCTTTCCTCCCCCAACCCCTTTGCTCTTAGCACGTGGGGGTTGCTTCTTTGCTCTTCCCCCACTTCCTTTCTAATGCTCAGGGTGTGGGGAGGAGAAGTGGGGCACCAGGCTGCAGGACCTGTCCCACCACAGTTGCTGCTGCTGCCATTGGGCGGTGGATTTGTGCTGGGGTAGTGATGACCAGTACCATTCGCTGCCTACACAGGGTAGTCATTTTGAGCTCTCTGTTCTAGGTCTTAATCTAGTTGCTGGATCTCTGGTGATGCCAGGGACTAGGCCAGTCACTAATTCTGGGGTCTGGAAGGGATCTTTCCCACATGGCAAAATCAGCAAAAATGCTGCACGGGTTTTTTCTACATTCTACCCAGCATCCAGGAGGTTTAAATGACAACTGTTGTAACTTCAGCAGGCTCCAGTGCAATTGTGGAGTTAGAAAGTGTCCAAATGAGGTCCCTGTAACTCAGAGGACTGTCTCGGCATTGGTCATATGATTGCTTCATCTCATCTCTCCTACCTCCATTGAGAGGTGGAGAGCAGGTCAGGACTCTGGCTTCCAGTCATTGTCACTTGGCAGACCTGAGGTTATAGAGGGGACATGGTCTTCACAACCACTCTCCGGCTGTATATTTTCCACCGGGGCCACTGGTGCCCATTTAGAACTGCACTGGAACAACCCTGCTGAGTAGTTTGGGGTGATTACCTCGTTTTGAAAAAAGTTGTGATCTCTGCATTTAACCATTATATGGAGTCGGTGTCTCAATTTCCATGTCTGCATCAAACTAGGAGAGGGGTGGGGGGAAGAATTGAAAAAACAAGACAAAAAAATTGGCCTTGTTTTCTTTATCTCCTTGTGGGTAACCCTTTAAAACAAGGAACAACCTAATTAGCATAGTGCTTCCCTCACCCAGAATCTGTTTTAGCCGAAAGGAAGCAGACAGAGAGAAAACCAGCAAAGAAGTAACTTCTGAGGACTGGAAACAGAAGTAGCTTTTAGTTTAATATAGCTATAGACCCAGATTTGAACACCCCCCAATTTAGAAAGGTTCCAAATTAGAATCCTTCTCCATACTTTGCAAATGGCCCTTCTCTTCGTATGATCACATCATCAGATCCTAATATCTGCAATGTTGAAGTATTTGAAACCTGGATCCCAATTTTGCAGATCTCTGAACAGGGGTGAACTTCACCCCATCTGAGATGTCCGTGCCACATAACCTAAGCGGTGAAGAGGAATGAGAAATATCTCCTTCTATTCCCACAGTATGTCCCCTATTTCCTCCTAAAATGTCTCTAATAATTGCTTTCAAATGCTGGCATGTATGCGCTGTTTGGAGGAGGCAATCAGTCAAAGAAAATGCACAATTCTCTAGGGCAGATTTCAGCTTTCAGAAGAGGACAGAGTTCCCTAAAACAAACCTTTAAAAAAAATACTAAGTTGTTATTTCGCTAATGAACACGTCTGGAAACTTTTCGGAAGAACAAGATGTATCTTTTCCAGCCTGACAGAGTGAAACCCCAATCCTGGGGAACATTTGCATGTAATTACATAGCTCATCTACCTCTTCCTGATCGAATGATATGGCATGCATGCTGAGTGCCGACATACAATAAAAACAGACTATGTTCTCACAGCCAAGGCCAACTTGAACTGCTCTTCAAATTTCTAGGTTGAAAATGTGTTTGCAAGTCAGCTGACAGCTACGCATTATTTACCCCACTAAGAAATGTTGCGAGGGCTAAGTGTTCTAAACTCTAGCTACTGCGATAATTTATTCCTTTTGTTGATAAAAGATGTGGAATTCCTCATCTCCTCATCATAATTGACTTAACGAAAATCTCTTGTGATAAATTGATTTTTTTAACCTGCCAAGTTCCTAAAGCACCCTTAAAATGAAGCAATCTTTAATTTATTCTTAACATTTAATCCCAATAAAACACTCAAACTACAGCCTCCACTGGAATAATCAACACAGCTCTTAAATGTAATGTAGCAGCAAGCCTCTTTGGTTCTATGCACAATAAAATAAGCCTGTTGTTACCTGAACTCCATGACTGACTTTGTCATGTTTTGATTATAATAATGAAGTCCTTCCATATGCAAACACTCTCGCTGAAGTCACGTTAGGCCAAATCCTAAAAGGTGGTGAACAGCTGCAATTCTCATTGACCTCAATTTGTTTTCTACTCGTATCATTTATTAGTTCATCCTAGGAACAACATCATCATCCTTATTCTTACCATTGTGGGTCAGATTGCTGTTAAAGGGAAACTGGCCCGCACCTAAGATAAAATCAACCCAACATCTACACAAACTCAATACATTCAGATTATCTCAATTCCCTAAACCCACCTTTATTAATGGAAACATGTTGGGCCAGATTCTCAGCTGATGTAACTCAGGGAAGCTATTAGCTCAGGAGATGTCCCATCAGCTGTATGTTGTGGAAGTATGTATCTTAGTTTAACCTGCAAAAAATATGTAAGTATCACCAAGAACTTGTAACTTGCTCGCTGATTTCAAATGCGACAGTCTTAACTGGCTTTGAATGCAGTTCATCCACAGAACATTAAAGCTCAGACTTCCCTTCCCTCTAAGAGTATGTCTGCACTCCAGTTAGACTCCGCAGCTGGCCCATGCCAGCTGCCTCGGGGTCTCAGAGCTCGGGCTAAGGGGTTGTTTAATTGTGGGGTAGGCAGGCTTAGGCTGTAGGCCAAGCTCTGGGACCCTCCCACCTCACAAGGTCCTAGAGCTGAGATTCCAGCCTGAGCCCCACCATCTATACCGCAATTAAACAGCCCCTTAGCCTGAGTCTTAGAGGTAGCATGTGCTGCTGCTCCTTAGAGATCCAGTTAGTGCAGGTACTTACCTGATAGACAGGACTGGTACCACACCCGGGTTATTTGGGGAGGGCAACTCACCTTGCACGCACAGACAGCCTGTCATCTGCTGTTCTGATACTTCAGCTCACATCCACCCACAACGGCACAGGGAAAGAAGATCTACAAAAGAAGACAGAATAATCCCCTACCTGTCCAGAGATCCTGCTTCCAGTACCTGCCGGTGTCACCTGGATCCGGAGTCGAACCAGTTGTCTCGGTGTGAGTCGCCTACTATCAAGCTGCAAGAGATGGTAAAGATACAACATCTTGTTCTTTACTAGCCTAACTTGGGATTAGCTCTTAGGTCAGGGCTTCAAGACACCCTTCCTGTTAAAACCTGGCCTTGTTTGGATTTGGTCCCTTTTCTCTTACTTTTGGGAGTCCTTTAGTGTTTAGTGTTTACTCACCTGTGTTACCTACCTTGTTTTACCTACTTGTTTTAACTGTTGACCCGTTAATAAACGTTGACCCTGTTACCTGTTTTTGCACCTTCTCCCTTGTCAGTTTTCTTTGGGTAAACAAAATCCATTGATAGACGCGGGGTAGGGAGATGAATCTGAGACTGGTTCCTACAGCCAAGGTATAATATTCAGTCAACAAAGGGAACATCGTGATCATCTAGTCTGACCTCCGGCACATTGCAGGCCACAAACATGACCCACCCACTCCTGTAATAGATATAGTAATAGACTCCTGTAATAGAAACAGCTGCCTAGGAGGGGATCAGAGTCCATCAAAAGATAAACCATCGTTTGAAAACTTAACTTACCCAAAGTGACCTGATTCTACAGTGTACCTCATCCAGTGCACTAAATGTCCCAATAACAGGTGAAAACCGACAATCTGTACACTTGCAAAAAAACTCACACAGAAAAATGATAAAAGACAAAAACACCCTATCACTCACTTTTCATAAAACGATCACTACGTATCTGGCCTCTCAGTCCTCAGCCTCAAAGGAAACCTACATAACACCTTCCAAAGACAAGCTTGGAATCTTAAATTCACGACTTCGCTAGACACTAAAAATCATGGTCTTAATCAGGGGCGGCTCTATGTTTTTTGTTGCCCCAAGCACGGCAGTCAAGCAGCCTTCGGAGGCATGCCTGCAAGTGGTCCACGGTCACATGGATTCGGCGGCGTTTCTGCGGGTGATCTGCCGGTCCCGGGGCTTTGGCGTATCCACCGCCGAATTGCCGCCGAAACCGTGGGACCGGCAGACCTCCCGCAGGCGCGCCACTGAAGGCCGCCTGACTGCCGCCCTCACAGCGACCGGCAGGCCGCCCCCCGTGGCTTGCCATCCCAGGCATGCACTTGCTGCACTGGTGCCTGGAGCTGCCCCTGGTCTTAATAAAGACACTGGATTTGTGGCTTATTACAACAATCTGTAACCCACTAAACCTCCCCCCCCCGCCCCCATTTTTCACTTATGACTGCAGAGGTGTTAACTGGCCACTTCACTTTGAATGGTCTCTTACTATATGTGTTAACTACTTATGCTATGAAAACTGTTCCATATGTTCCATCTGGCTAAGGGGGGGGGGGCGGATCTGATAGAGGTCTCTAATATCATGAAGGTGTAGAGAAAGTGAAGAAGGAACTGTTATTTACCCCATCGCATAAGAAAAAACCAAGGGTCACACAATGAAATTAATAACCATCAGGTTTAAAACAAACATAAGGAAGTATTTCTTCACACAATACACAATCATATTGTGGAACTCATTGCCAGAGGATGTTGTGATGACCAAACGTATAATTGGTTTCAAAAAAGAATTAGATCAGTTAATGGAGGATAGTTTTATCAATGGCTATTAGCCAAGATGGTCAGGGATGCAAGCCCATGCACTGGGTGTCACTAAACCTTTGACTGTCAGTAGCTAGAACTGGACAAGAGGAGATGTCCTCTTCTGTTCATTCCCTCTGAAGCATCTGGCACCAGCCACTGTTGTAAGATAGGATACTGGGCTAGATGGACCATTGGTCGGACCAAGTATGACCATTCTTAAATTCTTATATTTTATTTAGCTATAACACTCTGAGTGTCTTCTACCAGTTATAGAGCAATCTAAAAACGAAATTGGAGAACTTTCTGAAGCCTTCCTGATATATTATATACAGTATTTCCCACAGCGTTCATTGTCATTATCCCTTGTGAGCACACCTCTCACAGTAGTTCCTTGTTCATTCCCATACACTTCTATGGTCTTAAATCAATGCTGAGGCAGGTTCATAATAGATTACAACTATCAATCAAGTCTTGCATGCTGTTATTAGAGCTGTGCACAGCTTTCAATAACCAGGAAAAACAAACCTGGAATGCAAACCAGAGTCAACAAAAGGTGAGTGGCAGTGGTATCCAGTGGTTAGAACAGGGAACTGGGAGTCAGGAGATCTACACTCAGTTCCTAACTTTACCAATGACTCATTATGTGGCCTTGAATAAATTATGGAATTTCCAAGTCAGATTCAAAAACCGTTGAACTCAAATATCAAATGTGATTATACTACTTCATAAAGCACTTTGATGTTTTTGCATTAAAGGTGCTGTAAGAACAAATAAAGTATCATTATTCACCGAGGTTCAGGAACCTGGCCCAATACGCGATTTTACCTATCTTGAGTCCTAAAGCTGGCAAAATTTGTCAGTTCTGGCTGAGTTTCACTGAGAGTTTTTGTTCATTTAACCTCAAACGCTGGGGGGATGGGATCCCACACAACTGCAAGAAAAAAGTGTGTATAATTTCCTGCAAACTGTCTGCCCTCTCCCACTGAATTGCAAAAAAATCTAGCTGTTACTTGTTTCATTTTACTAATCACATCTGACAAGGATTTCCACTCAAACTCATTGCGGTGCTTTGCCAGTTATCTTCTGAGAAGTCAGTTCGGTACAGCGTCACCATGTTAGCTGATAAACTTCAAAGATGGTCTTGTGATTCAGGTACAATCCTGTCTCTGCTATGAATTGCCTGTGTGACCTTGCACAAGCCCAATTTTTTCAAAGGTGACTACTAATTCTGGGGTGGCTTTTCAGAGTTGCTGAGCACTCCCAACTCCCACTGAGCACAATGAGAGCAGCAGGCACCCACACCTTTGAAAGTGAAAGCCCCCAAAGGTGTCTCAAATTGCATGTCCCGAAGCTGAGGCACCCAAAACCTAGGGCCACTTTTGAAAATGTTGGCCTAGGCGCCTAATCCCACTAAGCCTTGTTTATGTGAGTATTGCCAGGATTTTGTCTTCTATGTCCCAGTTTCCCCATCTGTAAAATGGGGATAAGAATGCTTTGCTACTTCATGGGGTGATATGAGGCTTAATTCTAAGTGCTCTAAGCTCCTTGGATAGAAAGTGCTGCAGAAGTGCAAAGTGTCATTAATGAAGTTTTTTAAAAATTGCATTACATCAAGTGCATTTCACTGGCAGAAATACCTGGGGCTCTTAACAACTTACTGGCTCCACATTTAGCACTTTAACTTGAAAGCGCTGTGCATCGACCTGGGAGCTTATTGTCCATATTTTGTGTGCTGCAACTTGCAAGCCACTCTCAGGGGGAGCGATGGAGATGACAAAATTCTTCTTGGGGACCCTCTTTTGTGCTGAAACGTGGGAAGTCTCAGAAGGCTCACCTAGCTGCTGGAAATGCTTCCTCAGACACTGATGTGCAGCCGTGTTCCAAAACAAATATCTCCAAGTCCCACACTTGGTCCATCTGTTTCACATTTCACGGAGCTAGTGTTCCACACACACGTGTGTTAAGAGACCGAGAGAGCAAGCTGGACCAACAGACTCATTAAAAAAAAAAAAAACTGGAGCTATTTTCCTAATCTTTTGTACAGAACCATTGGCCAGGGCTAGCATGGATCGGTGAATGCTGATGATAGACTTCCTTCACCTTCCCAATTCATTCTGAAGTATAAAACATTAACTTCCATTTCAGAGCAATACAGAGAAATCTAGCAGGCAGATACTAATGTCAGTGAATCTTGTGAGAATCAAATTCATCCCTGCTGTAAGTTCATTGGCTTCAGTCCACTTACACCAGAGAAGAACCAGGCCGCCCGTTCCTATCAGAGCTAACTTCTATAGTGTTTTGTATATAAAGGCATAAAGGATACCTGTTACAGGCCAACCCACATTTTAATAAAAGATGGATTCATTTTTGTAGTTCACCAAATCTTATCCAAGCCCGTCTGATTGTTGGAAACTGAACTGAACTGCTCTGCAACTTTTGTTTTCTATACCTGTCCCTTACACAGTGCACCATGGGGACTGCTGAATGCATTTCATACATTTTTTGGCAGCAGTGTTCCATGTTGTATTAAGGGTTCATTAATCTGCTTGCCACTAGGCCCCTGTGAAAAAAGGAAATTGTTTCACATTTGCTGAAAGACAGAGAAAAGAGTTCAGAGGGGAAGAAGAAATGGGTTAGATGGGAAACACAAGAGCTGGAGAGACAGGTTTGGGGTAAGACTTTGTCACTGCTTGAAAGGGCTAACATGCAAGTTTTGGTAATGTGACAGGCCTTCCTTCAGGGAAACTTTGCTACTGTGTCATTAATTAGCCCAGTATTAGAGTTTGGCTGCCGCTCATCTCTGCTTAGATTGTGTGACTGAAACAATCAAGGCCTATTTCCTGACAAAGGTGACAAATGAAGGAAATGAAGGGGGCGTAAGTTAACCCTAAAGAAAGATGTTTGTAAAAGGAGAAAATAAAGAGTAAACTGCCATCATGAATTAAAGAAACAATCACTTAAGGAGAAAGAGACTGGGGAATCTGAGAGCAATGATCTTCTGGGGAAAGACAAGGTGGCACTGTTACATGTTGTGCCTGCCAAGTGATGTCCAGACACTTGAGTGGATTTAACCAATTAATCAAATCTGGATTCAATCTCTATCCAGCACATTCCTGCAGAGAGGAATGAATGATGAATAAACCTCTGAGAGGTTGAGAAGTTCGTTTCAGTCCTGACTTGCTTCCTAACCTCTATCCAAACTCCTGGGTATGAAAAATAGAGCTGGAAATCTTGTGAGAACAGAATATTTCCGCTCCTGCCCCAAGAGAATTCCTATGCTACCTACTTCCAGTCTGGTTAGATCTCTCTGGTGCTACAAAAAAAAAGTTATCACAATTTTTTTGAACCTCAACAAATAAAATTTTGCTGTAGGGTTTGGTGAAGGTTCAGATCAATGCCGGAATGCTGCACAGAATGCCTAGCACAAAGGTGACTGAGGCATCTAGGTGCTAATATAATACAAATAAATAAATAATACACCCAGGGCCTCCTGGTTCATAGGCAGCATCTTTGCATCCGATGAAGTGGGCTGTAGCCCACAAAAGCTTATGCTCAAATAAATTTGTTAGTCTCTAAGGTGCCACAAGTACTCCTGTTCTAACATGGCTGCTACTCTGAAACAAATCTTCCAGGCGAGTCAAGTGGTGCATCAGGGCTACACTGAGCTTTAGTCAACAGAAATAGCTATTTTTGTTCATGTCTTACACCTAAACAGCTCTTTGCATGTAATTCTGCAACCCTTAATAGCACAAACAATGTTTACTCAAGTCTGAGTGGCTTGGATGACTTTTATATGACTACTTATAGGTAAAAGTTGCGGGATTGGGACTGTTGTAGGGACAAACTAGTGAAGACTAAGGACATGCCAAAGATGATGTATTTTGGTTTTGTAAAAAGCAGGGATGATGGTTCTAGTTTAAATGCACTTTTAACCTGATTTTTAAAGTTTAGGGGAAGTTCTGGTAAAATATGCCAGCTTTGTCTCATCTTTAAAGGAGCTCGATCTATTTAGCTTAACAAAGAGACGGTTAAGAGGAGACTTGATAACAGTCTATACATATCTACACGCAGAACAAATATTTAATAACGGGATCTTCAATCTAGCAGAGAAAGGTAAGACACAATCCCATGGCTGGAAGTTGAAACTAGACTAATTCAGACCAGAAATAAGAAAATTTTAAAGTGAGAGTAATTAACTATTGGAACAATTCACCAAATGTCATGATGGAGTCTCCATTGGGGAATTTCTCTGGCTTGTGTTAGAAAAGAGGACAGACTAGATGATCACAATGGTACCCCCAGGCCTTGGAACCTAGGAATCTCTGTATCTATAAAATATGGAAACGCAGGTGAGCTTTGGCTTTCTTCAGCATTTAAGAACTGGTTTTCCACAAACAAATTCAGGGATAGTTTGGATCTGGAATAGTCCATTTTACCTGAATCATAAAAGGGTTGAGGATGCTGAATAAATTCTTGTTATGGACCATCTCTAAATCATGATGTTCCTTTCTTTCTTCTCATGAACACAAAGAGAAGTAGACTGATTGTATTAACCAGTTAAAAATAAGATGGATGCTATCAAAATGCACTTGCTTTCGTATTTTTTGTCTGATTCTGAGTCTTACCACTTCTTACACACATCCTGACAGTAATGGAGCCACTTGGAGTCTATTCACAGTTTAGCCTATTCAAAAGCCATGAAGTGACATATTCTTGACTAAGATACACTGAGACACAGTCATTACACATCTAGCCTTACATATTTTTCACAAAGTAGCTTTCTTGGGATCTTGGCAGGAGAAAGAATGACTTCCCTAAAACTGTGATAAACTTTTCTGTCTTTGAATCTTTGCACAGTGCCCAACTTGTCTGACAATGTTCCATGTCTGCTTAAAGGAACATAAGGACTGCAGATGTATTAGTGTATTGACATTACGTGTACCATTCAGCAATCCTCGCATCACACTTGCTCATCCCAGGAGTAAGGGTTTTTTTTCCCCTCTCATTAGTGTTTAATGATTGCAATAGGTCACATGATCATGAACAACCCATGACACTATGTCTCCTATCACTGACTCATTGTAGGTACTACCATGATGGAATATTCAGTTTCTTAATCACCAAGAGACATATGGTTTCTAAGATACTTGATTGACTGTTAAATGAATGCCAGGCACTTCGTTTTCTGTAGTGTGTCAGGATTAATTCATCTCTTCCCCGCGTCCCACTGCATATGTTATAGCGAGCTCCATTCATGAACCAGAAAAGACCTGAATAATGCTCCCCTACTTACAAATGTATTTCTCCTTAGAAAGACACAAAATATACCAAGGCTGCAGGTGGTCTTATGTAAACAATGCAATCAGGCCAGAGTTCAAAATTCAGCAAAATAACATTGTCAGGTTATCTTTTTGCTGAAGTAGTTGGGTGGCTATAAAACATCTGCAAATGCTACATTTAAAAGAAATATAAAACCCAAAGTTGCAAACTCCTTGGTCTTATGGTGTAAATATTGTTTTTAAAACAGAGTTTCTCTTGTCCCAAATTAAATCTAACATGGAGTATGACCTACTTAGACCCCAATCCAGCAAGAAAAATCACAGCAGGGTCTGCATGAGTACAGGAATCTGTCCACTCAAATCTTACAGGATCGGCGCCTTAGGCAGGAAGGCTAGCCATATAAAAGTGGCAGGGATACGTGATGTTGTGGGGAGGCAATAGAAAGGAATTGGGGGGTTCAGAATCCTTCCCTGGAAAACTGTGACACCCAAAGGAAATAGAAAGAAAAATGGAATCCTACTTGTTATTTATCTGGGACAAGGTTGAGACTTAAAGACCCAGTCCTGAACAAGGAGGGGACTACAAACTGCAGTATCCCAGGAGTAATCCCGAACTGGCATCATACTTTAGACAGTCTCCTCTGAAAGAGAATTCTTGCCCCTTGCCCTCGAGCCTATAACAGGAGTAAATCCCAATGCACTAGAATTGGGTGAAAATTTTTGTCCGAAGCTTTTTTCCCGCAAACAATGCAGATTTGGTGACACTGCACGGTTTTGTGAATTTGTGCCAATTTTGCCAAATTGTTCCTCTCCAGAAAAAAAAAATACTTCTGAAAAAAAATCAAGACAGTTCATTTTGACAATGAAACATTTTGATGTTTTGGCTGGAAATTAATTTTCATTTCAAAATTTCCTTTTTTTCTTACAAATTCAAAAAAAGACTTTAAAAGGATTGAAGTAGAAGCAAAAAAAAATTCAGTTCTGTCAAAACTAAATGTTTTGTTAAATCCAAAACAATTTTTTCCACTTTTGGTTTGCCAAAAATTTAAGAAATTTTCTGTTTTGGACCAACACAAAATGTTTTTTTTTTTTAAACTTTTGGAAATTTTGAATGAACGGAAACATCATTCACCCAGCTCTACATTCTGCCACCATCCCTTCCCATATTGGGTCAGTTGCGCTGGCCAGCAAATAGGGGGTGGAGCCAAAAATCTGTCTATTCCATGCCTACCTGCTTAGGAAGGCCACTCATCCAGATGGTCCTCTTTTTAAGAGATTTGTTCCCTGTGCTGTACTGGGACAAAACCAGACGTGGTTTTGTCCAGTTTCAGATAGGGGACCCCACTCTACGCCCTCTGGCTCTTATGCACCGTCACACCCATGCCATTCCCAGAAGTACTGGAATGTCTTGTATTCTGGGAACGTGTCCATCTTACATCTGCTCCAGGGAGATGATAAAGTATGGGTAGCATCCCCAGACCAAACATCTACATAAAGAAGACAGTGGGGGAGCATGGAGCCTTGACAGTGGAGGTAACACAGGGAATGGATTGGAAGGAGACAGGAGATTATATGTGTAACCCTATCTTCCCTTCCAGATCACACAGGAGCAGGAAAGTGCTCACCTCTTGCCCAGGTGCCTGATGTTCTTGAGGAAAATGGAGATCCTGAGAAGGTCCCAACGGTGGTGTTGGATAGGTGGGACTCTTTTAGCCATCCATCTGCAGTAGCTCTCTATTCATAGGAAGAATCACAGTTAGCAATGCCTCCACCTAGATATGCACTGTATACCCGTTAGGGTACCTTGATAGCTTCCAGGAACAACTTTGGCCTAAACCATGCAATAGGCCTAGTAGATAAGGGCAAATGATAGTTATTGCGCTAAGAAAATCACTAGACACCCTGGAACAAATTTACTTAGAATATAGGAATCTAGCAAAATATGACATTGCGATAGAATAAATGGAGTACCTACTGTGACAAGCCAACAGGTGGCCTCACAACTGCTCAGTTAGGCAACTTTAACCATGGTTCCAGGGGCTACTTCGGCATCTGAAAACTCTACATTTTTTTGCAGATGAGAACTTAGAAATTAGCTGACATGAGCACTGTATCTAATTCCTATATAAAAAAGACAAAAATACATATAAGCATCAATTAAAGGCATATTTTAAGTTTATATGTAAGTTTAGAATAATCAGGAGATAATACAACAAGATATTTCCAATGTTTGAGGTATCAGTTTTGGAGCCTTAAGACAGATATCAGAAACACAAGTTTGATACTTTGTATACTAACTTTAGTGCAGATAATTAAAAATAAATAAAATCTGTTTAAAATCTGCTAATTTCTCCAACAGAGACACTCTGTGTTACTGCCATTCACTACTCTATTTTAGTTTTTCACTCCACTAAAAACGTATTTACTTAATTCTAACATAAGTGATTAAGGGTTTTTTCTCTCTTATTAAGAAAAGGAATTTATTTACTAATTATTTTGGCATTTATGTTTGCAATCACATGTACGTGAGTCACTAACATTTGACTCCAACATTAGTATCAGACTTGGAGCCACATTTATTTTCGTACAAATTTTAAGTTATGTTAGAGACCTAACTAAAAATACAGTTGGAAAATAAGAGACTTTCATCTGCACAAAGTCTAAAGTTATGTGTTTAACTGATGTTTTGAAGGGGGTTGTTTTTTGTTTTTTTTAATCAGGCACTGCTAAGGTGAGTTCAAGCTAAATTTACATTCTAGAAGGATACTATTATTTGCTTGCACCACTTTAAATAATGAATGACAAAACACAATATGGTAATAATGATAATTACTTCAGCCAGGACAGACTAGACATGTTAGAACTCACTACATGAAGAATTAAATTTAAGCATAAGAGAGAAATAAAATTAGGAAATGCACAGACCAATCCAAAAATTAAAATAACAGCACTGCAATCCTTAACGAACTTTGAAAGAATAAAATTAGAGAATATACGTGCATTACGCATTTCAACAGGAAGTACGAAGAAGTAACACCAGCAATACATGTGTGTGTGAGAGAGAGTGTATTGAGGGGAGTGTGTGTGTTAGACTGTGTGTGAGAGAGAGAAAGAGTGTGTCAGCGCACTCTCTCTTTAAGCCTAGCAGTCGGGAACCTGAATATTTGTTCAGTACAGCAGCAGCTGCCCACAGCACTCACACCTGAGCTAGAGGCACCAGCACAGACAGGATCTCTGTCCTCCTTACCCCAGGTCAGCAGGGGAGGGGGATCCCCTGACATCAGCCCCCCTCCTGGCACTGTGCAGCAAATCAGGAGGCAGGCTCCTGGTCCGGAACAGCTTGGCCAGAGCTGGCTCCATGGTATGGGGGGTAGGGCAGCAGGGGAAGGAGGGGCAGCATCTTCCTTCCTGCTGCTAACGTCACCCAAATGTGGTATGAAACTCGGGGGAGAGATGGCCCCCCGCTCTCCATAAATGCGCCCCTCTCTCCCAGCCTATCAGTGCAGTCCCTGTAGGATCTCCTGGCTTTCCACTTCTGACCAGATCCACTGTGTCCCACAGGGGCCGAACACTGCATTGTGAGATCTGTAGTCCTTACAGTGTCTAGCCCTTACAATTTAACTGAGACTGAAATTTTATTCTGGGAAGATCCCATATGAATTGGGGGTGGGCAGTGTCCCGTTAAAAGCACACAAATAAAAAGGCAGGCCAAAAAAAAAAATATTAAAAAGCAATTCACTTTTTTACAGCTCAGGATTTTAAAGCCTTTGGTGATTTTTGTTTTGTTTTTAATCTCACTCCGGAGCCTGAACGCTCAGCATCGGCAAGTGAAGTGACTTTGCTTGTCTCAGTATCGCCATCTCATCAAACCCTTCAGCACAACCAGGAATCTCTGCTGCTCGGGAGAGACCACGCACTGAAACAGCAGGTGGTGCAGCAGGTTAGGCCTGAGCGACGTCGCACAGCTCCTGACTGAACAATGTTTGGCTCACTGTGACAAGCGCTATCAGTCTCTAAGGCCCTGGCCCAACCACAGCTTGAACTGTGCTAGTATTCACAGCTGTGCTGTGTTCAAACCCGTGGCCAGAGGTTTCCTGGCACGCCTTCCCTCTCCAGCATCACAAACTGGGGTTTCTGTTACGGGGTGCTAGCCAAAATCACACTGTAGACTGCCCCTCTGGGCAATCTAACATGTAATTGGTTAGTACATTTATAACATAGATTGGAGTAGGTGTGGACACAAATACCTTTGCAAAGCAGTTAGAAACATAGTTACAAATCCTACTGATCTTTCCTACACTTGGCTGTTCCTGGAAAGATTTCCCACTGTTCCTAGCACGGATGGGAGCAATAGTGTAGA
The DNA here is from genome assembly GCF_013100865.1 of Trachemys scripta elegans. Classification (NCBI taxonomy): domain Eukaryota; kingdom Metazoa; phylum Chordata; order Testudines; family Emydidae; genus Trachemys; species Trachemys scripta. The sequence goes on from NC_048304.1 coordinate 115,891,113, forward strand.
CAAGGCAATGGTAGCCCCTGGCATTTTTACCACCACATTGTGTAGCAGTTTTCAGTAACTGGGGCTTTTACTGCCAGACAGCTCTGAGCAGGTTTAGGTGCTTCAAGTGCCATCAGCTGCCTAGAGCCCTCTCTACACTACAAGTCCTGCTGTAATTTTTGGAACATTTTCAGAAGAAAGACTAGTGTAAACACAACCATTGGGAAGAGGAAGGATGGCCTTCTGGTTACGGCACCAGACGTGACTCAAGACATCTGGGTTTGATCCCTGCCTTGTCCACAGGTTTCCTCTGTGACCTTAGGTAAGTTCCTTAGGTCCATATTCTCAAATGTTTTTAGGTGCCTAATTCTCATTGATTTCAATGAGACTTAGGTGGCTAGATATATTTGAGGATCTGGGCCTTAATCTCTCTCCACTGGTGATGAGAATCCTTCCTTTGTCTTATCTACGTAGATTCTAAATACTTTGGGGACAGAGACTTTCACTATCTCTGTTGGGGGCTCTAGGCCTGACCATAGGCGCGAACTCTGTGCGTGCTCCGGGGCTGGAGCACCCACAGGGAAAAATTAGTGGGTGCTCTGCACCCACCAGCAGCCAAGCTCCCACCTCCTCACCTCCTTCTCCCCACCAAGCGCGCCGCGTCCCCGCTCCTCCCCCCTCCCTCCCAGCGCTTCCCACCGCCCCATCACCTAACAGTTGTTTGGTGGCGCTTAGAACTTTCTGGGAGGGAGGGGGAGGAGCAGGGATGCAGAGCACTCAGGGGAGGAGGCGGAGAAGAAGCGGGGCAGGGACTTGGGGAAATGGGGGCAGGAAGGGGGCGGAGACTTTGGGGAAGGGGTGGAATGGGGGCGGGGTGAGGGTGGTACAGAGGTGGGGCCAGGGGCTGGGAGGGGGTCCAGCACCCACCGGGAACAGGGGAAGTCGGCACCTATGGGCCTGACTATAATGAAAATAAGAATAATGTGGAGAGGGCTTTCTTTTACAGTTATGAGGGTAATAATACCTAGTTCTTATAGAGAGAAACAAGGTGGCTGAGGTAATATCTTTTATTGGATCTATTTCTGTTGGTGAGAGAAACAAGCTTTCAAACTTACAGAGAGCTCTTCTTCGGGTCTCCAAATGGTACTAAGAGTGTCACAGCTAAATACAAGGGTGGAACAGAAAATAAATTAACACATGGTGCAAACTGCCCTTAAAGGTGAAGTGGCCAGCTAACACCTCTGCATAAGTAGTAGGACAATGGAAGGCTGGTGGGTTACTGGTTGTTGTAGTGACCCATAAATCCTGCGTCTTTATTAAGTCCACCTTTTTTGGTATCTAATGGAGTTATGAATTTAAGCTCCCAGGCATGGGTGGCTGGTGACCTGGGCATTGGGGGAGCCTAGCCCCCGGCCCCTCCCCTTGTGCCCAAGGCCCCGTCCATCCCCTTCTACCCTTCTGGCCCCCTCCCCCACAGGACCCCAGAGCACCCCCACTGTGGCCCCAGACCCCAGTGCCAGGTGGCTGGGGGGGACGAGACCCCAGACCCAGTGCTCCGGGTGGTCAGGCAGCACGGCCACAGCACCCCCAGCCCTGGTGCTCTGGGCGGCGTGGCCAGCCCCTGTGTGCTGTGCAGACGGGGCTGGGGTCACTGCAGCCGAGCAATGAAAGCCACCTCATGCATGTGTCTACACTCAAATTTATCTCACTCCAATTGAAGTGCCCCATTACACCGACATAGTAACACCACCTCCCTGAGCAGCACTGAGCCTTGGTCATGTCCTGAGATCAATGCTGCACAAGTGTAGGCACTGTGTTACCTATGCTGACTGTAACAGTCCTCCAGCAGCTTTCCCACAATGCCTGACATTGATTGTTCTGGTCACAGTTGTGAACTCCACTGCCCAGGGGACACACAGACAAGAATGCCTCCTCCCTCCTCTTTAAAGCTCCTCTAACTTTTGAAATGCCTTTTCCTGATTGTTCCGCTTGAAGAGCACACCTTGCAGCTCTCCATTGTTGTCTGCAGCTGCCCAGCTGCCCATGGTGGCTACACACTTCAGACGCACTCTGGCTTGGAGTAGACATTGGCTCCCCTGGGCCTGTGGGGAGAAGAGACTGTGAAAGCACAGCTACAGACCAGCCATAGAAATGTTGACATCTAAGGGCCTGGAGGGTGAACCTGGCAGACAGCCTGGTGAAGGAAAGAATGGAGAGGAGAAAGGCCCAGGGGTCCCATCAGGAAAAGGACTTGGAGATGCACCAGGACAAAATGGGGTTTCTACAGCAGCAAACACTAATGCTGCAGACTCTTGTGGACCTACAAGTTCAACAATCTCCGGCTTGCCTCCCTCCGCAGTCCATGGAGAACTTCGTCGTAGCACCTCCCTCAACATTCCATGTGGTTCCAGGGGCCACTGCATTACTCCTACCTCTCCATCCCAGAGAATATTAAAGACAACCAGATCTTCACATACAGTGCCCTGTGAAAGCCACGGTTGGACATGAATGCTCTTTCCCCTTCATAAATTCATACCTTCTGTTCAATTAATTTGAGGTTTTGATGTATTGGCTTTAAAATGGCACTGATCTTTCTTTTCACTGATGTTACAGAATAAAATTCTATTATTTGCAATATCGTTCATCTTTATTAGTTCACAATCTAGGCTGCAGAGTGCCTAGCAGTTCGGGCAGCCACCCATTACTTGTTACTGTAGGATGTGACACAACCCATAGGATCAGTGTCAAACAAAATTCACAGGTACATTAACAGTGTTATATTCATACATGTACACCAAGCACCACACAATCCCTAACTGGCCCCAAAACAGCAGGGCCAGGTAGAGCACAGTACACCACAGTGCATTACTGAGGCTTACCATGAAAGTGCTCTTTCAAAGCCTCCCTGAGCCATATAGCTCCGTGTTGAGCTCTTTTAATAGCCCTTGTGTCTGGCTGTTCAAACTCAGCAGACAGCTGTTCCACCTCTGCCCTCCATCCAGCAGAAACTTCTTCTCCTTTGCTTCTCAGACATTTTGCAGTATGCATGACTTGTGAGTAAATGTAACCCACACTCCACCTGGGTGTGGTGTTCTGTCCCATCGAGTGGCACTGAGACCACTTAGAGAGAGATTAATGAGTTTGCTCTACAGCCTTAGCTAACAGCCAGGTGGCTTTTACCTCATGCTGTAGAGGCTCATGCACTGAGCTCCAGAGGTCCCAGGTTCGATCTTGCCCACCAAGGACCGGGGTTTGTCAGTGTTACATAAACAACGCCAGTGTCCCCTCAATCTCCAAAAGCACATTCAACTGTTATTCTGCAACTACTGAGCTAGTAACTGACTCTCTCCTTGATGCTGTTGAGTTGGCCAGCAAACAGCTTGAGGAGCAATGGGTAGACTGGGTCCCTCAGAATACGCCATCATGTGCCAGCAATGCCCCTCTGCCATGTACATTGGCCAAACCAGACAATCTCTACACAAAAGAATAAATGGACACAAATCAGACATCAAGAATTATAACATTCAAAAACCAGTAGGAGAACATTTCAATCTCCCTGGACACTCAGTAACAGACTTAAAAGTGGCAATTCTTCAACAACAAAACTTCAAAAACAGACTCCAACAAGAAACTGCAGAACTGGAATTAATTTGCAAACTGGACAACCATCAAATTAGGCTTGAATAAAGACGAGGAGTGGATGGGTCACTACAAAAACTAATTTCCCCCCCGCTGATACTCACACCTTCTTATCAACTGTTTGAAATGGACTACCTTGATTACATTGGCCTCATTAACACTACAAAAGTGATTTTTTCCCTCCCTTGGTATTCACCCCTTCTTGTCAACTGTTGAGAATAGCCCATTTCCACCTTAATTGAATTGTCTCGTTAGCATTGATGCCCCACTTGGTAAGGCAACTCCCATCTTTTCATGTGCTGTGTATTTATACCTCTCTCCTGTATTTTCCACTCCATGCATCTGATGAAGTGGATTTTAGCCCACGAAAGCTTATGCCCGAATAAATTTGTTAGTCTCTAAGGTGCCACAAGGACTCCTTGTTGTTTTTGCTGATACAGACTAACACGGCTGCTACTCTGAAACCTATTGGCATTTCAACATTCCCAATAGTAACCTGCCAGTCAGGAAATAAAGTCCCTGTTTGTAGCTTTCTGAACAGTCCTATGTTCTTAAAGATGTGAGCATCGTGCACTTTCCCTGACCACCTCAAACTGATGTTGGTGAAGAGTCCCTGGAGAACCCAGTGCTTGCATAACCATGGAAAAGTAGCTCTTTCTGTTGATGTACTCTGTGGCAAGGTGGTCTGGTGCCAAAATAGGATATGTGTGCCATCTATTGCTCCACTGCAGTTTGGGAACCCCGATGCTGCAAATCCATCCACTGGGGGGATAGCTAAGTGGTTTGAGCATTGACCTGCTAAACCCAGGGTTGTAAATTCAGTTCTTGAGGGGTGCCATTTAGGGATCTGGAGCAAAAATCTGTCTGAGGATTGGTCCTGCTTTGAGCAGGGAGTTGGACTAGATGACCTCCTGAGGTCCCTTCCAACCCTGACATTCTATGTCCTGCATATTGCCAGAAGTCACAGTCCTGCACAGCAGGAGGTGATTAATGGCCCTGCACACTTGCATGACAATGACCCCCACAGTGGATTTTCCAACTCCAAAATGATTTCCCATTGACCGGTAGCCATCTGACTTTGCAAGTGTCCACAGTGTGATCGCCACTCGCTTCTCCACTGTCAGTGCAGCTTTCAGTTTGGTGTACCTGCGCTGGAGGGCTGGGGCGAGCTCAGCACACGGATCCAGGAAAGTGGCCTTGCGCAACTGAAAGTTCTGCAGCCGCTGCTCATTGTCCCAAGCCTGCATAATGATGCAATCCCACCAGTTAGTGCTTGTTTCTCGGGCCCAGAAACAGCACTTCTCCAACTGCAGCTGCTCCATGAATGCCATCAACAACCTTAAATTGGTTCTCTCTCTGTCCCACAGCAATCTGTCCTCCAAGAAATCATCATGTTCTCCACTGATTCAGTCCATCTTGTGGCTCTGCAAATACCGGAGGATCAGATCATGCGTCGTGTGCTTGCAATGCTCATGACAATAGTGCAGAGTTGTACAGGCTCCATGCTTGTGTCAGAAATGGCGGACAGAGAGGAAGACCGTGCGGGTTTGTGGGATTTTGAAAAAGATGCAAAAATTAGGGGATGGAGACAGTTGCACACTGGGAAGTTGACCCCTTGCACCCCAGTCACATCTGCACAACTCGCTTCTGCCCCAGCACGCATTGCCAAAACTTCCCAAAAGAATGTACTGGATGGTGGTGGATTGCCTACCCATTGTGCACTGCACTGAGCATCAGTACAAGCACTCCTGGTGACTACACGCACCATCGATTCAAGGAACCAAATATGCAAATGCACAAGCAATATACTAAGTATTATGCTGATGTAATGTGTGTCGACCAAAACTTGTAGTGTAGACATAGCCTGAGTACCTCTCCCAGACCTGAAGAAGAGGTCTGTGTAAGTTTGAAAGCTTGTCTCTTTCATCAACTGAATGTGGTCCAGTAAAAGATATTACTTCACCCGCCTTGTATCTCTATATTCTGGGAGAAACAATGCTACAATACTGCAAAGAGCTCTCATATAGCGCTTTTCATATAGATCAATAATTCAGATAATTCTCCTTTCCCACCTACCAAATGAATTACTTGTGCATATCTGAATATCTGAAATGTAAATGTTCTTGGAATAATAAGCACTTGCTGCTGTCTATCAGCGTAGATGTGGCTTTGAGGGACATAGCATTTATTTATTGCACAAGAAGGAGTACATGTTAATAATATAAGTAAACTGCAGCCCAGCTGCTAACTCATTTGCTAACACATCTTTTCTGCTCAAACAAAGACTATAGAGAACATCAAGTAATGAACATTAAATGACCCATTCATTTTCCTAAGAACTGCTGTATGGTCCTGCAGAACCAATATAAAAGATGACCATTTTCACACATCAGATAATCTTATCTACAAGGTTAAGATAATGTTATGTTAATGTATCCTGAATTATCTTGCATGCTTTTGACTCCTTTGAGTGTGATTCATTTAGTTTTAGCAACACTCAGAGGCATTCTGCCTCTTGGATGACTATTCTAGTTCTGCTCTACGATTCTTCTTGCAGTGGGGCAGGTGCAGTACACACTAGTGGAAAAAAAAATAGTATAGGCAAATATTATACTTGACCTGCTGTAACCTCCTATCTGCTTTGTAAAAACAGAGCCAGAGAAAATGGAGGTTCAATGAAGAAAGGACCCATTGCTGCTGAAGTATCACTCTTGAAGTCACTTCTGGGTGCCTATTACGAATAACAATTGAACACAAATTAAAAAACAGACTCTAATATCACTTCTGTCCTTCAACCCTTTCCAACATGGGCCTGGAAGGCATTGAGGGAAAACTGTTCACGTATGGACTCGAAAGAGAATGAAAGACTTGCTTCTGAGCATACTCCTCGTCTGCCGACGCAGAGAACTATCCAGCTTGCAAACAGAACCGGGAATGTGTTTATACTGGCGTAACATGGTTGTAGCTTTGCTCACATCCATGCAGGCAAGAGCAAACATAGAGGGGCCACGACAGGGGTTTCCCAACAGTGTAAATTTAGTAGCTCATTCAGAACTTTCATGGGGTAGTTGAATATTATGCAGATTTAGGAGTCCCCAAGTACTAGTTGGCTCCCTAAATATAGCCAAAAGGCTCATTATGGTCTGCTGGGTCAAAAGTACCTTTTTTTAAAAGTCCCTCAGCACAGATTTCTTCAGTACACCTCAACGGCTCCAAAAAAAAAAAAAAAAATCCTTCCAACACACCAGACACATAGTATACTTTAAAAGGTCCCTGAGCAACTTTAAAGCCTTATCTACACTAGCATTTCTCTTCATATTTCCCACAGTTTCTCTAGCACTGGTGGTAGCAGAGGTAGGACACAGGTCGCTGGTGTTTTAGGCTGGGATTTTCAAATGAGAGTTGGATGTCTAACTACTCTAGGCCTTTTTGAAAATCTCAGCTTCCACCAGGGGTCAGTAACGTGTCCGTACATGGACACAAGTGTCTGTGGTAAACATTTGGAGTCCGTGGTAATGAATAACATAAGCACCTCCCCCCCAATGTCCATCACAAAGTACGGTAATTTTGTCAAGTGTCCGTTGCGCAACATGGTAGTACCAACCCCTGGCTTCAACCACTGCTAGTAGCGGCTCTGCACCAGGGCTCCCCCTTTTGCTACCACTGGTGATCGCACGATATTGAGAAATGTGGAGAAAAATGCTAGACTCAGCCTTATATCACATTGAACCCAGAACAGTCAAAGCCCCAAGCTGCAATGCTATCATGGGCTCACCCTCTTTGTTCTAGTGCAGATACAGACCTGTTGCAAGAAGAACATCTCTGAAAGATCTCACATATCAAAACCTGCAACAGGTAGGCACAAAGGACCAAATTCAGCTCTGGCACTGACGGACTGAAATTAATGGAGAGCAAACACAGCGGCTAACACTTTCACATGGCCTGAATTGGGCCCACAAGCTAGCTGTGTTTCAGCCCTAAAGTGACACTATCAAATTAAAAATCACATATCTGTCTCAATTTTTTTTACGCTTCCTGTTGCTACAAGTAACACCTAAGATCACTGTATCTGACAGAGGTTCAAAAATTGATTATCTTTTGTCTATTTTTGAGCTTGCTTATTTTGTGCTCCTGACTGGACGTGGGTGAAGTCAGCTTCATTGTTTCCTTGTATAGTCGGTCAGTCAGTTCACCTTGAGTATGTGCAGCTCTTTCACACAGCAACAGGGGAGAGAGAGAGAAAGGTCGGTAAAAACTGGAAAATGAGATGGTAAAGCCACAAAAGCTGGCAGGTGAACTCCAAGGGCTGTCCTTTTGTTCTGTATTGTACAGTGTCTAGCACAACTGGATGTTGCTCCAGGACTCCTGCAATACAAATAAATAAACAAATAATAGTTTTAGTAGAACATGAGATGCAACTGAGCTGTGTATCTCTCAAGGGATATTTTCCATAACATAAAGAATTTTATCCAGTCTGAGCACAGCTACATCACTAATAACTTTTAACTTATTTTTTTTTAAAATAACTAGATTTCAAGTTGATGGTATCCCTTTAATGCTGAATTTTCTGGCTTCTGAAGGTTTAAAACAGATCCCTCAAACCATTCAGTGGAACCATCTCTCACAATTTTATCATGAGCCTTGTGATATTAGGTGTTTTCCTTAAAGCCTCACTCCTGGAATCCTGCGATTCCATAAGACTGTCAGCTTTCTTTTATATATATCTACTATATATAGTAAGTTTCTAGCCCTTGTGGTCATGGAGAAAAGCTTGAGTCCACCCTAAAGACTCAGAAACCAATGGAAAAATGCAAAGAACCTTTGGAAAACTATCCTGAATTTTAAGCCAATGATTTTGTTGGGCTTTTAAAAAATTTGGAGTTGTCAATGCTGATATTTTAGCTGTTGAAATTGTGTGTGTGTGTGTGTGTGTGTATTGATGGATAGATAGATAGATAGACAGACAGATAATGGACAGGGTTTCCAAAAGTTACAGCCTAACCTTGGGCCTCTAAATTCACATTTGGGCACCAATATAAGCAGCTGGACTTTCAGTCCTGTTGAGCATCCATCCTGAATGCATCCGCCTCTGCACTGGAACACAACAACTGTTCAGTTCTTATAGAAACAGCTGACTGTGAGCTATAAAGAATTTTGTACCATTTGGAAATGAAAGCTAAGGGGGGAAGAGGAGGGTAGCTCAATGGTTTGAGCATTGGCCTGCTAAACCCAGGGTTGTGCGTTCAATCCTTGAGGGGGCTACTTAGGGATCTGGGGCAAAAATCAGTACTGGGTCCTGCTAGTAAAGGCAAGGGCTGGACTTAATGACCTTTCAGGGTCCCTTCCAGTTCTATGAGATAGGTATATCTCCATATAAAAATAAGCAAAAAGCAACAAAGGTTTAGCACCAGAATATCTAATAACTTCTCTTCTCATCTATGATTTGGTTCTTTCCTTCTTAATAACTAAGAGTAGTGGTTGGGATACATACCATAACACTACACAGAGGATATAGATACTACAAAAACAAAGCAAGGAAATATTATTTTGCCAATTTAAAAAATTAAAAACCATTCTGACACTGTTTTACTTAGAATTACAATGCAATTATATTACCAGGGACCTGATGTGCACAAAACTAGAGGTGCTAGAGTAGATATATGTCCTCCATATTGCCCACAGGTAAAAGAAAAAACAAACATTGGAAAAATAAAATTATTTTTATTTTTATTTTATTTTATTTTATTTTATTATGAGTACACCACCAATATCTCCAGTCTGCCAAGGATCAAGTAATTCTGTACGTGTGACGGCTCCTATCTGCAGGCAATCTTAGTAGAACATGAGTTGTAATTGAGATGTGTATCTCTCAAGGGATACTTCCTGTAAAATAAAAAATCTTATCCAGTCTGAGCACAGATATAGCTCTGATTTTTTTTTTTTTTTTTTTTTTACTTCTGTAACACTTTGGGTTGTTATGCCAAAGGAAAGGAAAGGAAAGGAAAGGAAGAATTTTGCATTAAGTCTATTGTACTTTCTAAAATCAGCCATGTGCATTAAGTTACTCCGGCTAACCAGTTTAGTGCTGTACTATAATAAGTAAAGTTATGGAAATGGATTAATTAGGAGTAGGGGAAAGGACGTTAGCAACATATGAGTCACATACATACCTGTAGACTTTTGTTACTGACTTCATGGCCATTACGTTCATGTAAGGACCACAGCTAGAGCTGTGGTAGAGAATGGTAATTCCATTTCACTGAGGATTTTGAGATTCTGAAATTTGGTTTTGTTCCAATTTGGAACAAAATCCACCTCCACCTCCCAAATTTATTTGGGATCGACTGGAATGTTACATTTTGACAAAATTTTAAAAATTGATTTTTACTTTTTGAAAGTGTGTATTATAATACAGAGTATAATACAAAATAAAAAAAAAAGTCACTTTGAAAGGTCAAATCTCTAGGGTTTGATTCCTTCCACTACCTTCAATGGATTTTGGATCAGGTCCTTAGTTAGAACGAGGTACCTGATTAGCCTCCAGGATGCAGATCAATGGCAATGGTAATTCTGCTTGCAATGTGGGCACGGCGGCACAAACCGCATGCAATCCCCACCTCATCAGGGGACTGGAAAACAGCCTGGTATAACCCCAAAAGTGAGCAGGGCCACACTGATTCCTGTAAGGCAAATATGCCTGTCTCCACGAGGAAAGAAAACCATGCTAGAGCCTAAAACCCTTCCAGCAATGCTTCAGTAATGTGACTGCACAATCTCGGCTGTAGTGCAGAGGGGACCAAAGGGAATCCTAAAAGGAACCTTATTGAAATAAGGAACAACAACAACAAAAAACCCTGACAATTGGAAGTTTTGTTAAAATTAGTCCCAGTACAGAATGGCCATCATTCTGACTGCCCCAAATCCATCCCGTCTTTCTGTGGAGTACAGACAGGTAGAGACAGATTAAGGTCAAAGATTTTAAATAGATCCACATATCAAACCCCGCTAATATCACTTCAAATAATAGTGACATTTATTAGTGAGGAATTTTAAAGGTGAGGGATCCAAGGAGAGGTACATATAAAGAAACACACATATCGCAAATAAAAATTGTAAACAACTATTATGACAACTTAGATTTGGTCCACGGAATAGTTAAGGACAGAAGAAAGTTACAGGAGAGAGATTCCATTTTTCCAGAATGTGATAAGACGCTGACACACCCTATGATACAGGACTTTTTGTAGCAAAAAGGCCCCCACACATGACAGGCTAGCAGAAGAGGAAGTGTGATCTACTGGTTAGAGTTGGTAAAACAAAGTAAGGACTCATCAGTTTTGTTCCTAACTCTGCCACTGAGCAACTGTGCCTCAGTTTCCCCATTTGTAAAATATGTGGTATAATAATTACTCTACCTACAATATCTCTCGGGAGTATTGTGACAATGAATGAATGGTTCTAAATTGCTTTGAAATCCTTGGGTGAAAGGCACTTTATGAATTATTTACTTTTATTATTCTTATTTACTGGGCTGCTCCTTTCAGGTAGGAATCTGCAAACAGAAAAGACCAAACTCTTTGCTGCCTAGCAGATGTGGCCATCACCCTTCTCACTGTGTCACTTATATGCTCTTAGCCTAGCTCTCCCAGGCAGGCAACTCCTCCTAAATACTTTTACACAGTTTTCCCTTCCTACCTGAGAAAACAAGCTGAGATTTATTGGCTTCTCTTGTGTAGCCCTTTTCACAGGGCATTTTAAAACACCTCACGCCAAGCTGCCTTTCTCTGCTTGATATGTATTCTTTCTGTTGCTTCTTTTCCACCTGGTCTGTTTAGGAAGAGGCCCATTATCTTTCACACTCATGCAAATTACTGTTCCTTTTCCTTGCTCAGTGGATTCTCGTTGTTAATATGGGAATGGTATGATTATCAGCAGCTGGAAATTCCCTTGTGTAAGCATCTAGTTATTTCCTGTCTTTTTAGAACTGGCCTTTTCTCAGTCTAATCCCAATACTACTGGTTTTAAATAGAAACATATTTATCTGCTATGTACCATGGCAGGGTATTATGGATCCACAGGATCTATGTTATGCCCTGGCTTTTAAACAGTCCTTGGGAGATACCCCTTCAGTGTGCCACATCTCTAAGAGTTTCCATTCTTCCACAAAGGTAGGTCATATGGCCTCAGTGCCTCCAAGTCTGAACCTCTGGCTCCAGTACTCCTGTTTCTCCCCATGAATTCTGCCCAGCAAGTCCAACTGACCTAGATTTTTGTTCACAATGTGTTTCCCTTCTCAGGGATCAATGCCGCTCAGAAAATAGTTGCAGCAACACTATGCAGTCTTTTAAAACAGAGTAGGGTTCACTAGACAACTGGAACCCAGCACTGGGAAGTCTTTAGGTTAATCTAGAGAAGCAAAGATTAAGATATAATCCATACTGGCCAACGCCAGGACTCCCTTGCACTATGCAGCTGGTCTACTTTCTCTGTCCCTTTGTCTTAGTTCCAGGAGAGCCCTGTCTCTCTCTGAGCCCAGATCTTCATGCTCCAGAACCCTGCTGAGTATACATGTCCTGTATCCAGTCAAGCTGGAGACTCCTGAATTCATAGGTGTCAATTGTTCAGTCCCTCAGGGGTTGGTCCCACTCAGTCCTTAACTATCCATTCATCACCCCATACAGCTATGTGACAAAACACCACGTGGCTCCTGCTCCTGCCACTCAGAGCATAGCAATACCAAGGGCAGAGGGAAACTGAGATGCATATTGGAATTATAGAAATATTACCCACTTTCCCATATTCTTCACACACCCTCAAAGAGACTTCAGAATCACCCCCCGTCCCAAAACACGCAACAGCTCTGTGTAGACCGTAATGGCTAAACGGACAGGCAAGAGAGACTAACTTTGTTGTTGCCTTCCCTCTCTTAAAAGGCTGGGTCCTTCTCTGCCTTCATAGACCTGAGCCTAGTCTAGCCCACTTTCTAAACAGGCTGACTCCTTAGTTCATCACAGAGGCTAAATGTCGAGTTGATTACTTAGGCTGTCCCGGAATCCAGACTTTATCTGCACTGCAGAAATTTGACATTCTAATCCAGGTGTGGGCAAACTTTTTGGCCCGAGGGCCACATCGGGGTTGCGCAACTGTATGGAGGGCCGGGTAGGGAAGGCTGTGCCTCCCCAAACAGCCTGGCCCCCACCCCCTATCTGTCCTCTCCCACTTCCCACCTCCTGATTGCCCCCCTCAGAACTCCCAACCCATCCAACCCCCCCTGCTCCTTGTCCCCTAACTGCCCTCCCAACCCCCACCCCCATCCAACCCCCCTGCTCCCTGTCCCATGACTGCCCTAACCCCATCCACACCCCCGCCCCCTGACAACCCCCCCCAGGACTCCCACCCCCTATCCAACTGCCTTCTGCTCCTCGTCCCCTGACCACCCCCTCCCGGGACCCCCTGCCCCTAACTGCCCCCCCGGGATCCCACCCCTTTACCCACCCATCCCGCTCTCTGTCCCCTGACTGCCCTCCCAATCCCTATCCACATCCCCGCCCCCTGACAGGCCCCCCAGGACTCCCACTCCCAACCCTCCCTGTTCCCCATTCCTTTGACTGCCTCCACAGAACCTCCGCCCCATCCAACCGCCCCCTCCTCCCTGACTGCCCCCCAGGACATCCCACTCCCTTACCCAAACCCTCCGCTTCCCACCCCCTTACCAGCAGCAGGAGCTCACAGCCGCAACACCCGGCCAGAGCCAGCTGCACTCCCCATGCTGCCCAGCAGGAGCGGTGGGCCAGTGCGCGGCGGTATGGCTGCGGGGAAGGGGCCGGGGACTAGGCTCCTCGGCCGGGAGCTCAGGGGCCGGACAGGACGGTCCTGCGGGCTGGAGGCCGTAGTTTGCCCAAATCTGTTCTAACCACTATTTGGACCCCCACCCCCAGCTCTTCTATAACGTACCATAGGACCATACATACACCAAAATGCTACCATTGGCAAACAAGCAACCACACCACTCTTTTGAGAAGACTTGCTTTGAGCAAGTCTAACCTCTATGCCAGTCTCCACTAGTGCTGTACCAGAATGGATAGACATCTCTGATGCAACAGTCACATTGGTACATATAGTCATCAGACAGTGCACCAGTCACTACTTAGGTAGCCTGTCCAGTCTACTCCCTGAAGTCCACTGCAGAAAGATCAAGTTGGGCAGAAGACACTTGCCTGGACAAATAGAGCTCAGGTGTGTGTTATTTTTCCAGTTATTAGCTGCCTCTTTGTTTATGACTATGCTTCAATTTCAATTTCTTAGGAATGTTGCCAGCTGGCCTGAGGCCAACACGTAGGCACTGGTGAGCCTCTGGGAAGAGGAGGAGATGCAGCTGAATTTGGTAACTGGGAAGAATTTTGTTTATGATCAGGTGTCAGAGCCTAGCAGAGATGGGAGTGGAAGGAACTGCAGAACAAAAATCAAGGTATTCGAGGTCAATATTTCATCACTAACAAGGGCCAGGACAATAATAGTAGGCCACAGTCTGCTGTCTTGTACTACCCACATTAGAAATGCTCTGTGCATGCTAGGAAAGGAGAACCCACCACCAACATAGCGTTCAATGACTCCTAACTTGAACTACAATCTCTGCGGGTGCAGCATTCCCCACCATGTGAATGGCAGCTAAAGGAGGAACAGCTGTTTAACTCGTCTATCTATCCAACCTTGTATGAGTACTAACAATAGTGTGATTGCCTTGTGCAATGAGGGGCTCCATATGGGTCATTCAGGTGGAAGGACAAAGGGCATGGGAAGGGTGGACCATGCAAGAAGCCAGGGACCCACCACTGTGAGAATCCTTCCAAGCGGCATAAGGGCCCCATGTTGACTGCTTTAGCATTGGGTTTGTCCCGTGCCAGACATCTACCTAGCACCCAGTCTGCTCGGCTTTAGTTTTGAGTGGAACTGGAAAATAGAGGGGTGAATCCTGCTACCACTGAAATCAAGGAGAGTTCTGCCATTTCACTTCTATCTGTCACTGTAGCATATAGCGTCTTACAAAGGGTATCACCACCACAGCAGCACTGTGGTTTTGGTTTCCTCCTCGTTTACCTGAAGCAGTCGGTATGACAATGATAACGACTTCTATTATTGCTCCTTCATTGTCTCTCATCCCCCCCCCTTTCCATCCTTCAGGGTCAGGCCCTTTATACATGCATCACTTTAAGTATCAAAACAGCATGTAAAAGGGATAACAAGATAACAGCCCATTCCCAGACAACACTGTGTTTAGCAAAAGACCTTTTGTTTGCAGCCGTTAGAACAGCAGAAGAGAGTTGGCAGATGACCAGCCAGTCCAACAACCAAAGTCTGTGTTGTTCATTTGAGGTGCCAGAGTAGGGCAGGACTAAAGAAGTGACCAGGGAGCTGTAATGGAAGCAAAGACCTTTCTAAGCTATAAGAATGGTTCACTTCTGCAATCACTGCCTCACAAAACTGTTACTCATATAAGGGAAACGAAAGGGGTGAAGTAAAAATTGGCCCAAACCAAAACACCCTCTTGTTTGGCTCCACGAATGAAACTTCGCATCTGCTCCCTACAGTAAAATGGGCTGGTCCAATATCCAGGATCTCAATACCCCAAACATTGGGATTCATAGATTATAAAGCCAGAAGGAACCACTGTGATAATCTAGTCTGACCTCTCGTGTGGGATTGTTCAGATCCAAACATTGTGGTTCAAGCCCATTCCCCACACTATGAGGACAAGTATAATAAAGAGAATCAACCTTCCCTGAAGAAATATTTTGTGATACAAGTGCCTCTGGGTACACACCATTTCACAGCTGGTTTACAGCATGGGTCTGGGAAGTAGAGGTTACAAAGACTCAAGAAGAAAGTTTACCTGGAACTAGTCCCTTTATAACACTATTGGGCACACGGGGGGATAGGTTTTGACAGTTAAGTTTTAAATAAGAGAGATCATCAAATAGACCCTGGGACTGGTTCCAATTAATAACCCAAACAAAAAGAACAGCTGCACCTAAAAAGGCTTATCCTTCTAGCCATATTTCATTTCAACCACATTACAAAATGTCTTATGAAATACAAGGTATTCTTTAAAAATGCCACTCTGTACTTAGTAAGTCACCACATTGTATAGCATAGATGATGTACAGTCAATTAAAGGGGCATTTCATTAACATCACTTTTCTACTCATATTAAAATGTCTTAGGTTAATGAAACCATTACACTAGAAAGGGAATGTTACAAAAAGGAAAATAACTGACAACTCTACCTACAAAACCCATGGCTCGATGTCATTATTGTTCCTGGTTGCCTGTCAAGGTAAAGTATCTTGAGATTATATTTCCTTGGAGTTTTTACAATGATAATAAGAACAATTATATTTCTCCATCTGGCATCCATTAAATATGATTATGATTGCTGACTTTCCTATCCTTATTACTATCTGGATTAGCTAACCCCATTACAAAAGCCATGCTCCCAAAACTCAGTTGCAAATATGGTTATATTATTTCCTGCCATCCAACCAGCATCTCGCCCAGTCGTTTCTGTTCATGTACCATTGTAAACTACATCACCCCTTGTCTCAATTATAAGAGCCTTAATAGGTTCAAACTCCCAGGTGACCTACATTTGCAGGTGTTTAAGGAAAAAAAAATCATCTGACCTATGCGGTAATGAGTCTTGCATTCCCTCAATCAAGCAGATGGCATGTTGCCTGTAGCTTGCAGGTGCTTTGGGGTGGAACCTCAGATGTCTTGGCTTTTTACCGCAGCATAGCATGCAGTATATGTAAAGAATAAATAAGGAACATTCAAGAGTAACTGTTACAAAGAAGGAAAAGACGAAAGGTTTTGTACTAGACATGTAATGGATGGTTATTTCAATGCCTGATCTTAAACTCTGATCTTAATTCTGGTCCCATTTACATTAGGAAAAATCCAGAACAACTCCACGGGCTTTAGTGAAGTTATTCCAAATTTACACAAGTTATAACGAAGACCAGTTACCCCCTGTTGGTTTTGTGAGCACTCCATGAATTTCCATTAAAGAATCTGCCTTTGGGGGAATGTAGGAATATAATTGACTCAGAGAGTTTTGATCCTGATCCAAAACTCCTCTCGATGTTTGGATCCAGGATTTTGACCCTTTATGGGAGACAGTGGCTGTAATAAAGATACGACTTACAGGAGTGTTGGTAAGAAACTGAATTTTATGTCTTGACCCCAATCAAATGACCTTGGGTCAGAGTCACAAAAGTTATCACTCCTCTCATGTCTGGATTTGTATCAACTGATTTCAGGGGATGCTGTCACTGTGTGTCCAGTCATGAGCTCCAATAGGTGGTAGGATCACGGCTTTTACTTCATTACTTACTCTAGTCTGTATCAGTTCTCATTTAATATTTCGAGCACTAATTTAGAGGTTGGTTGATGCATTATAGCTTTGCACAGCCAGCTCAGAACTTTCAAACTGTTTGCTTTGTGCTTTGATTACACATTCATTTTGACTTGAAAAAGGATTATATAATAATAAGCAGCATTCCAAGAGAAGCCAGTTGTAGCTGTTTCCATGTATAATGATTGTTTAATGACTATTTAAGATGTGCTGCCTGGGGTTGTCTGGGGTTGTCTAATCAGCCAGTTTTTATTAGCTTTCAAGGAATTCATATGGAGCTACCTAATCGGCAATGAAACTTTAGCATGCAGCAAGGTAGGATTTTAGGTAGGGAGTTTACAAAGGTAACATGTTATTCATTATTATTTTATGCATTTCTAAGGCACCTATCATTGTGGCACTTAGGAACTATATTAATCAGAGCTAAGAATTTTCCCTTCTACGGATTCTTCATTAAATCTGGGGAAACAGGGCCTGATTCCAACCCCATTGAAGTCAACAGGAAAACTATTATGGGCTTTGGATCAGGTCCACAGGGAGAAAAATTAGTCACAAACATTTCGACAACTCCAAAATACAGTTTCGCCTCCCCTGTATTCACAGCGCCTTTGAATTCTTTGTGTTGTGCCCAGTCCTGGGAGGAAAGCTTTGAAAGTGAATTTTGGGGAAATAGTCAAGGTGCACTTTGAGTGGAATTAGTTTATTAAGGTTAGGTCATCGAGTCAGGAACCATGTGATTTAGGAGCACCATGCCATGTGACTTAAAAGACCAATCACATCTCTCTCCCCTTGAGAGGTTATCTATCCTGAGGCTGTGTGATTCCCAGAGCAGAGTCCCCTCTTCTTGAGTGTTGGGACAGCACCTAGAACATAGTTGATAACACTATAAATAAACTATAATAAATGGTAATCCTATGCTGGGTTGAAGCGCACGAATGCCGTAATACAGGATTGCTTGCACTATTGTTGCCCATGCTGTAAGTCTTCGGTGGGTTTGTAGAGGACTTTAGAGTCACTCTTTGGACTGTCAATCCCACACATCACGGGTATCAAATACACTTTAGAACGCATCACCTTTTAATTAAAAGACTCCCCCCACTTCCCACCCCCAACTAACTCTAAAAATAGCTGTAATTCAGGGTGAGAGAGAGGGGGAGTAGCCTAGGGTAGGCTTACCACTCTGTGGACTTTGTAAATGCCCCCCCCCCATGGTGTAGGATCTCAGAGAGGTGAAACCTCTCTCCCACCCTGTCACCCTGTGCCTAAGGGGCTGGGCGACGTTTGGGGAAAGCCTTATGATGATGGGACAAGAAGCTGCACTAGACATTGTAAATAAAGTGCCCATAGGAGTGTGTGAGACCTCTTTGCAAAGACAGTCCAGAGTGAGGGAGCTTGCCCTATGACTAGTTGTTGTTTTTTTAAATTATTTTAAATCCCCTGATCTCTCTTGGTTTTGTTACTTTTTTTCCTCCAGATCCTCGTTTTACATTTAACTCCCAATTCCCTGCATTTATGGTACTGGGAGAATATGTAATAAATGCACTCTGGCGCAGAGCTTGTCACCCTTACGCAGAGTGAGTAAGTACATTTCTCCGCAAGTAGTCCGACTGATTTTAATGGGGCTGGGAGAGGCAACGTGGCCAAGTGGATAGCACACCAGAATGGGATTGCCACTGGCCTGCTGGGTGACCTTGAGTAAGGCACTTCATCGCTCTGGGCCTCAGTTTCCAATGTAAAATTGAGATAATGACGCTGACCTCCTTTATAAAGCACTTTGAGCTCGACTGATTAAAAAGCACTATATAAGAGCTAGGTATTATTATTATTACTACTCCTGAAGGTGAAAGGTATTACTCATTGCAGACATGGGTGGTAGAATCTGGCCGTCTCCTTTTTGAGAGTCTGGAGGCCTGATCCTCCCAGGTGTGGAGATCCTGATTCAGCAAATCACTTAAGCATGTGCTGAATTTTAAGCAGATGTTTAAATGGTTTGTTAGCGGCCAGAGTCGCGGGCACACAGCGCCATTCAGGATCGGGCCCTGAATCAATCATTATGGGCTATGAAGAAGAAAACTACTCACTGATGCCCTCCTATTTAGACTGGCATACCAACATTTATTTAAAACAAAAAACAAAAAAAACCTCTCACACTGAGCAGCTTGCAACAAACCAAAAGCCACACAGCAAAACCTACCATAAGTTAAACATAAAGTTTTTATGAGTTGAACCATGAACTTTAAAAAGTCTGAAATCTTTAGCAACTGCTTATTGCCTGCAGGATAGATGCAGTTAGTCTAGTGCCTTGTGGGCATGCCCTTAGCTGCAATCCTTATTGATGTTCTTTTGCTACTGCTTTCAAAACTGTTAAAATTCCTTTGCTCAAGTGTTCTTAGCACTTATGTTGATAGGGAATACTTCAAAGGATACATCTTTACTTTATCAAATCTGCTCTAATTTTGTAGATGGAATCAAAGAGGTTCATTTTAAGTCTAGTCAAGTTTGCCAACTGTCCTAAGCTCAAAAAAAATCAATTCTGTGTTACCGTGTAATCAGCCTAAATGAAAAGGCTGGAACACACTGGGCCAAAGTCATCCTTGGTGTAACTCCATTGACTTCAGCAGATTTATACTAGGGATAGATTTGGTCCACTGTGGGGTTGTTGTTTTGTTGTTGTTTTTGTTTTCTCCTTAAAGTTCGACTTGATGTATTCTGCTCTGTGGCTGTCTTGATAAATGTCCTACACATCAGTCCCCAAACCTCTCTCTCTCTCTCTCTGTCTATTCATAATTCAGAGCCGTGTAGGCTCTTCTCTTCTTCACAAAACCCCATCCTCAGGAGGGAAGCACATTCTGGGTGTTCTGATGGAGTGACAATAACGACAGGGAATATAATGAGGTTCAATGTTCTTGGCCGCCTTTTATGAACAAGTGGTAGAACAGAAAACAGGAGTGTTGCAGCTGAAGCCTTGGGCATTAACCTCCACCTCGCGCTGTAGCAACAATGCCATTTCTTCTCTCCCAGCTCCCTTACTTTAAAAAAATAAAATAAAATCCAAAACTTTATATGTCAGTGCTGCTAACTTGTTTGAAATCGCATAGAAATGTGCTTGTTGCCAGATAGGTAGGCTACACTGTTCGGTAGACCTATAATAATGTCTATAGTATCGGTATGAAAGGTTTGTTTGCATTAAAAATAAATAAATAGAAAGGAGCCCAAACTAGAAAAGCAGATGTGAGCATCTTGGGGGAAGGAACTCGTAACCCAAGACACTCGCAACATTTTTCTTTCTTTCTTTTTTTTTTTTTTTTTTTGGTCTCTTGTCTTCATAGAGGAACCCAGAGAACAAAATTTAAATATGAGGGGTGATCAAAATCTTAATTCAGAGGACAATTTTGCAAATGGATTCTAATCTTTATAAATGGTTCACTCCAAAATCCAGGACCTGGCCTACCATGAATATTGGGGAAGCTCTTAGGCCATTTCTAGAAGTACAGAATCAGTTTTTTAAAATTCATTCAATGTATGTTCTGAAATGTTTTGTTTCAGGTTAAATTCATAGATTTTAAAGCCAAAAGGATCTATTATGATCATCTAGTCTGACCTCATAACATAGACCAGATTAGATTAGAGGTTAGATGCCTTTATGGAAACTCATCATACATAGAGTACCCAAAACCATGGTAGAGTCAGAGATGTTGAAGATTGGAAAAATCTATTATGCCCTCTAGTCAATCTCCCGGCAGATGCAGGATTAGTGCTTGGTTCACTCTATTAGGTACTCATCACTTCCTGGAGCAGGCTATTCCATTCCTTAGCAAATCTCACTATCAGGAAGTTTATCCTAAGACTAGGGCTGTCGATTAATCACAGTTAACTCATGCAATTAACCCAAAAAAATTAATCGCGCTTAATCGCAGTTTTAATCGCACTGTTAAACAATAGATTACCAGTTGAAATTTATGAAATATTTTGGATGTTTTTCTACATATTCATATATATTGTATTCTGTGTTGTAATTGAAATCAGTGTCTATTATTTTTTATTACAAATATTTGCTCAGTAAAAATGATAAACAAAGAAATAGTATTTTTCAATTTACCTTATACAAGTACTGTAGTGCAATCACTTTGTTGTGAAAGTGCAACTTACAAATGTAGATTTTTTTTTTGTTACATAACTGCACTCAAAAACAAAACAATGTAAAACTTCAGAGCCTACAAGTCCACTCAGTCCTACTTCTTGTTCAGCCAAGCTTGTTTACATTTACAGGAGATAATGCTGCCCTCTTCTTATTTACAATGTCACCAGAAAGTGCATGGCACTTTTGTAGCCGGAATTGCAAGATATTTACATGCCGGATATGCTAAACATTCAAATGCCCCTTCATGCTTCAGCCACCATTCCAGAGGACATGCTTCCATGCTGATTACACTTGTTAAAAAAATAATGTGTTAATTAAATTTGTGACTGAACTCCTTGGGGGAGAATTGTATGTCCCCTGCTCTGTTTTATCTGCATTCTGCCATGTATTTCATGTTATAGCAGTATTGGATGATGACCCAGCACATGTTGTGCATTTTAAAAACACTTTCACTGCAAATTTCACAACACACAAAGAACGCAATGTGAGAGTTCTAAAAATAACTATAGTACTCGACCCCAAGATTTAAGAATCTGAAGTGCCTTCCAAAGTCTGAGAGGGATGGGACATGGAGCATGCTTTAGGAAGTCTTAAAAGAGCAACACTCCGATGTGGAAACTACAGAACCCGAACCACCACAAAAGAAAATCAACCTTCTGCTGGTGGCATCTGCCTCAGATAATGAAAATGAACATGCGTCGGTCTGCACTGCTTTGGATTGTCATCAAGCAGAACCCATCATCAGCATGGATGCATGTCCTATGGAATGCTGGTTGAAGCATGAAGGGACATATGAATCTTTAGCACATCTGGCACATAAATATCTTGCAACGCCGGCTACAACAGTGTCATGTGAACGTCTGTTCTCACGTTCAAAGTGACATTGTAAACAAGAAGCGGGCAGCATTATCTCCTGCAAATGTCAACACATTTTTTTGTCTGAGCGATTGGCTGAACAAGAAGTAGGACTGAATGGGCTCGCAGGCTCTAAAATTTTTCATTGTTTTATTTTTGAATACACATTTTTTTTTACATAATTCTACATTTGTAAGTTCAACTTTCATGATAAAGAGATTGTACTACAGTACTTGTATTAGGTGAATTAAAATATACTATTTCTTTTGTTTTTTTACAGTGCAAATATTTGTAATTAAAAATAAATTTAAAGTGAGCTCTGTACACTTTGTATTCTGTGCTGTAATTGAAATCAATATATTTGAAAATGTAGAAAACATCCAAAAATATTTAAATAAATAGTATTCTATTATTGTTTAACAGTACGATTAATCACGTAATTAATCAAGTGATTAATGTTTTTAATTGCTCGACAGCTCTACCTAAGACACAATCTCAGCTTTCCCATTCTTCAGATGATGATTTGGGTTGGATTCAAATCAGTGAGCTAGACATTAAATCTGCTCAATGGAGTTGTTATAATTTATATAGTATTGACAGAAAGGGTGAAATCTTGGCCCCACTGAAGTCAATGCTCAAATTCCCATTGACTTCCAAGAGGCCAGGATTTTACCCAACAGAAAGGGCTTTCCACGGAGCCTGCAGCCCCCTGGATCATCCTCAATTTGCATTTGCTGCTGACTTTGCAAATGGCACGGAAGCTTAATGAGTTATTGGAACAGATTCAGGAAATCCCTTTACCTGCCTATATCAATTGTAACATGGCCACTTTTCACAGGGAGATGTGCTGCAATGCTGCATATCATAATCCTGTCGGATACAGGGCTACGTGTCCACAAAAGAGCTAGGCATAAAACAAAAGAGCTAGGCATAAATACATACAAGCACAGTACACACTTACACACACACACACACACACATATATCTATAAAAATGTCGCCATGCATGTAGTGCGTGTGTGTGTAAAATTTACATTGAGGCACGGAGTTGAGCTCTAGTGAAGTCAATAAAGCTATGATGCTACACTAATTTACAACAGCTATGGATCTGGCCTATTGTGTGCATGCATATATACATGTATAAGTGTGTGTGTCTGCTTAAGAAAGCGAACATATGTGTCAATTAGGCTGACATCCCCTATGCTGATGGACTGCGGATCTGAATGCTGCAGCTCCAGAAAGGTAGCTGTGTTAAGCAAAGTAGGTAGAAACACTGCCTTGTGGGAGACAGGCAGCCAGCAAAGAGAGAGCATGGAGATGATTGACACATAAGCACTGTGCTGCTATATGAGTCTTTATCATGTTGCCATGGGTTGTCCTGGCACTTCCTGAAATTTTGTTTTGTGGGAGCGCTGCTTGAAGGGACTATGGCATGGGAGGAGGCGGGGGGACGGTATGGTTTGCGTTCAAAATAATAGGCTCCTTTAAAGAAAAGTTGTCTAGCCATTTTGGAAATGGTTTTGTGTTTCACACAAGCAGTCAGGTGAATTGATTATGACTTTTTAACTGAAGTTATGAAAGCAAACAAGTTCTGGACTCTACCATTAAACCGGTATATTTCCATGGTTCGGAAGCACCCTCATCAGCCACGCCGAACGTGAGGTACTTTTCTTTAGTAATCTTTTCCTTTCAGTTTGTGTCATTCCTGCCTGCTTTCCTCCAGGCGTCCCCACATGCCCTCTTCTCTCTTTTTCTCTTTGAATTGGGAGCACAATTAGCATCCTGCCTCACTCCAGCACCAAAGCGGACACGTCGGAGGCACATACCTGCTGTGAAACTTCCTAATCATTGGGGATGAAAAGGAGTGGCTGGCTTTTTAAAGGGTTAATGCATTTGCAAATATAAAACCATATCTCAGGCGTAGAAAACAGCACGTAGGATGAACAAAAAAAAAAAAAAAGAGAGATCCTGTTCAGTTTCAGTGTGTGACATTTGCCTGGGGGAAGAAAGTGCAGAGCTCATTTGAAATCCTATTGTTGAAACCCTGACCAGTCAGTTATAGAGTGTCATGATTTAATATGCCAGAGTTGTCTCCATTTTCAGGGTCAATCACTCCATGTGGGGGCGGGAGGGGTGTTTAAAGAAACACGTTCTGGTTTTATTTGGCTAATTTCCTTTACAGGGGCCTATTTTGTTTTCAACAGAACTGCGCTCCAGCAAGATTACTTCCTTCATAGCCTATGAAGGCACATTTTCAAAGGCCAAATTCCTTGATCAAAGTACTGAAAATGAGAGATTGAAGCCATAATGATGACCTTGATCAGGCTGTTACGCGATTAATCATATGCAGTATTTAAAAATATCAGGTGCCTTCCTGCTGCTGGTGTGAATTCCAACTAAAAACACGACCTATAAAGGTAGCTAGAAGACAGGTCAACAAATCTGAGCCTGTTATAGCAACCTGCGATCCCTACACATTTCAGTGTTTAGACATCAGTTCAAGCTATCCATTTTCTTTTATGACTCTGGGCTTTGTAACCAACTTACCATTAATAGGTTCAGCCAATGCAGGTCTTTTGACTCTTCTTCTCTGTCTGTCCTCACCTGTCAGCCTTCTCTTCATCAACTATATTTATTACAATCAAGCCCTGTCAACTGTCACAGCTTACATACAGACTGCCAGTAAATATGTCTTTCCAGTCATTAGACATTCCTCCAAGTCACCTTGGGATTTCTACCTTGTCTATCTCACTCCAAAAAAAACTTTTGTTCAGAAGTATTAGACTCCCACAGAGCAGTGTCACCTTGGGGCCATTACTGTAGGAAGTGACAGAAAACACCAAACTGTCACTCATTAGGATCCAGCTCTTCCAGAGCTGATGTAAGTCAGACTTAGCCCCAAAACGAATCATGATTTATTTAATATATTTGCTTCTACAAGTGTCAGCTCATCAGCTTAAAATGTTTCTCCTTTAACTCTATTGAGGCCTGTACAGAAAGTTTTCTTTGAAACCTAGTTTTTGCTCTAAGGCTTAATAATTAAAACAGAAGAGAGAACAGTCAAGATTTTGCTCTATAGGTGCACTTTAGTGGCCCTTGTTTTATAATTACACGTACAAAGCATTCATGTTAGAATTAGAGCTGGACACGCTTGGGAAAATGCCACCTGGTGAGAAAGCTCTTTTTATGCCAAGCTCCCAAGTCCAGGGCGAGATAAAATAAGTCCATGGACAGGTTTAAAGTGAGAAAAACAATTAGGGAAGCAAGGAGGGAGGGCGGGAAAAACCCTGCTATTTCCTAATTATGCTGTGAAGTTTCTCTCTAATGGATCCCTATTCCCAACTCACCGGAAGCAAATTAATCAAGATGAGGTGTGTTCCAGAGATGCATCTGCAACTATGTTTACAGTACTAAGGTTTTACAGTGCGATATGGACATGAATAGGTCCCAAAATGGTTCCCCCATCCCCAGGAAACAAATGTTGGGCTTGTGTTTGGACTCGTATTGGAATCAAATCCCATATAAAACTGAATGCAACAAGCAAAGGATGTGTGGACTCTGGGGGTAAAATTTTTTCTAATAACATGGTACGTTAACATATGATCATTAATCCCAATATAATTAACAAAGTATGGATTTCATCCGGTGTAACCAACATCAGTAGGATAATGGAACAAACTACCTAGGGAAGTCATGGAAGCTCCCATACTGGAGGTTTTCAAATGGAGGCTGGGTAGCCATCTGTCTTGGACAGTTTAGACACAGCGAATCCTGCATCTTGGCAGGCGGGTTGACTAGATGACCCTGGTGGCCCCTTCTAGCCCTATCGTTCTATCATTCTATCTCCAGTAGGGGCTAAGAGTTTTCATGTTGCCTTGATAGCTCAGCATCTGAGATGGATATAAATATGACGCTCTCTACATTAGCAAGTATCTGGCACACAGGTGTCTGATGACCAGATCTTTAGACAATGTAAATTTGTGCAGTGTAGTACCATTGACTTAAATGGAACGACTCCTTCTGTGTGTTTAAGCACAGAGCATGAAGAATAGTGAAACTCCACCTTAGAGAAATGTTACACAGGATTTTTAGAAGCCTCAATGATCATAAGAGCATAAGAACGGCCATACTGGGTCAGACCAAAGGTCCATCTAGCCCAGTATCCTGTCTTCCGACAGTGGCCAATTCCAGGTGCCCCAGAGGGAATGAACAAAACAGGTAATCAAGTGATCCATCCCCTGTCACCCATTCCCAGCTTCTGGCAAACAGAGGCTAGGGACACCATCCCTGTCCATCCTGGTTAATAGCCATTGATGGACCTATCCTCCATGAACTTATCTAGTTCTTTTTTGAACCCTGTTATAGTCTTGGCTTTCACAGCATCCTCTGGCAAGGAGTTCCATAGGTTGACTGTGCGTTGTGTGAAGAAATACTTCCTTTTGTTTGTTTTAAACCTGCTGCCTATTAATTTTATTGGTGACTCCTACTTGTGTCTTATGAGAAGAAGTAAATAACACTTCCTTGTTTACTTTCTCCACACCAGTCATGATTTTATAGACCTCAATCATATCCCCCCTTAGTCATCTCTTTTCCCAGCTGAAAAGTCCCAGTCTTATTAATCTCTCCTCATATGGAAGCTGTTCCATACCCCTAATCATTTTTGTTGCCCTTTTCTGAACCTTTCCCAATTCCAGTATATATTTTTTGAGATGGGCGACCAGATCTGCACGCAGTATTCAAGATGTAGGCATACCATGGATTAATATCAAGATCACATTTTTATAACAAATCACAAAGATAGCACCTCCAGTATTATGATACTGCCTAATACCAACATGGGGCATTAATTACTGCGGAGTCAAAGGATGAATACAGTTTCCAAATCACCTACATCACTTACTGCATAATCTATTGTTTTCATCAGAGATCTCCCAACAAACTACTAACCGGGCCAGACTCTGCTTAGCATGTGAGAGCTAATAGGAGCACAACCAGGTGTGATGCCACTTGCATTATAGTGTGGTGTTGAATCTCAAACAATGGGGTAAATCTTGTGCAATCAACACTGTTTCCAATCGGGCAAAAGGTGTGCAGTAGGGATGAACACACTGAAATGTTGATGAGCACTAGGAAGTCTCAGTCCAACTCCTGGGAATGTCATCACAGGGAAAATTGTAGGAAAACACCTTGAAACGTTGCATAATGTTAACAGACCTTTCAATATTGCTCTTTTAGCAAATAAGATCAGATAGAAACGCTTTTGACAAGGTTAAGTCCATTTTCTGCCCTTTACATATTGCAGCTTTAAAACTGTCCTCTGTTTAAACAACAGACACTCTTGAATGTATTGGTGGTGCTGGAAGAAGAATCTGGTTCTTACATTTTAGTGTTGAAACCCTAGGATGCAGCTGATGAATATTATGTAACCTTTCTTCTTTTTGACCCTGAAATGTTGAAAAGCCGCTGCCTGCTGGTAACTAACCACAATTCATCATCATTTACAACTTCTTAGTGAAAAGAAGCAGCCTTAATTACAAAACAAGAGACCGGAGAGTGTAAAATGGAGGTTACCACTTACTGTGAGATTAAAACTTTGCTATCTGCCAAGAGCATAATCCAGGTTCTGTTGCAATAGTTGACGCTACATCAAGCCTTAGCAGTGCAGGGAGCCATCTTCCTCACATGCTTTTACATACTGCCCCATGCTAGTTAGCATAATTTCTGTTTTATAGATGCTGAGCTCTTGTTAGGTCACTCAGATGCACTCCATATTGGGTACACTGCAGGGCACATCAGCTACCCATAGTCCATACACATTAACCAGGAGAAGTAGCAGGCTGGAACGCTGCAAAACCTTATTCATGAATGCCTTGGGATGCGTACGTACTCAGTCATTACTCTCCGAGACAGTGGTGCAGAATGAAACCACTGAAAGGGCCAGTGGTGTCAAAGGCTGGCAACAGTCCCAACAAAACCACCATGGACTCTCCTGAGTCCATTGACAAGAGGGGATGGTTACTCAGAGTGAGCAATGCCATCTTCATGCTAAAGCTGTGCCTGAAACCCAGCACTCTTGAAGAGATAGATCTGGTTTTCTCACAATTGCTTTGGGAAAAGGTCCATAATAATAATAACCCTTTGGCTGGGCTGGGCTGCCCCCAGCCCTGCCCACTGGGGCGGACACCAGGCTCACCGGCAGCTGTCCCTGGTCACTCCTGGACAGGATTGCACACCGCTATGTGGACAGAACTCCGTGCAGGGCTCTATGTGCAATCTCTGCGCCTGGTATTAAGACACAGGAAGTGAAAAACACGTAAACAAGGATATAGTAAGGGATAAAGGAACACTAGACGGCAGGGAAATGGACGCCAAGGAAAGAAAGAAAGAAAGAAAGAAAGAAAGAAAGAAAGAAAGAAAGAAAGAAAGAAAGAAAGAAAGAAAGAAAGAAAGAAAGAACAATATCCCATTAATGGGCATTTTATCAGGCCCTAAGACTTGACGTCAATGGACAAAATCCCACTGAATTCAACAGGCTGTGGATCAGGCCCTAAATTTTCCAGGGTACACACAGTGGACCAGATTTAGCCCAGGGTCTTTGCCAGTACCAAACAGAGACATTTGATAGTGAAAAAAACTGTCATGGAGTGGGTTGCAAAGGTAGAAATTGACCACAATCATGTGCTCTCCAAACCAGAGAGCCACACAGGGACCAGCACAGCCCCCAAAAGAGGCAGCGAGAAGACATGAGAAATGTATCCAGGGGGTGTTTCTAGGGATCCTCTAGCAAAACTTAAAGCCACCCCAGCTAATGGAAAACACCAGAAGTAGTATGGTGGCAGCAACACTGTTTGCCTTCCATTGGGTCAATCCTGCCTGGGAATGAAGGAGCACATAATTCACAGCTCCCTACGCCAGCTGCAGCGAATCTGTCACATATCCCCTTGGGGCCCGATCGAACTCCACTGAAATCAGTGGCTAAACTCCCATTGACTCCAGGGCTATGGAATCAGCCCCTGAAAGCTTTGGATCCGAAAGAAAATTTTCCAAGTGTTTTTTTTTTTCTTTAATTAAAAAACAACCCAACTCCCTCCACATCTTATAATTGGCCTTAAAGAGGCATCATATAAATGGAACAGGAGATTCTGTTTTACAAACGACCTAACATACTTAAACAAAACTACCGTGCACGGCCTCTTCAGTCTGGAATGAGGCTAAGTAAATGTTTGCATGATGACTGAAGCAACATAATTATACAAAATGCAACCAACAAAGGAAATAATAGCTGTTGTAGGTTTGGGGGGAGAGGGAAATCAAAGGAGCCTCAAGGTTAAATGAGCAATGGGACAGGGTACAAAAAAAGACATAAACAAGAGAAATCTTTCAGCATAGTAATTTTGAAAGTAATGGCAGGCTGAGTTATATTACACAGGTGTACAGAAAGCACTTTGCTGCATTATTCCATCTCAAGTTCTTCCTCCCATATTTCTTTGTCAAGAGGTCTTTGACTGAAGACACGATTGTCTTCTAAAGAAAGGATAAAATGCCATGTGAATAGCTTAAGTGATCGACTGTAACTTCTTTGATGCCGTAAGAAAAAGCAATGCTAATGGATTTGTACACTAAATAATACAGGGGAACAATCAGGACTGGCACGAGTATGACAGCAGGATGTTTGAGCCTCCATAATTCAGGTTGATTTTCATGGAGTTACTTGCATCTATAAATCTCCCCATGGCCTGATACTAGAGATGGCAAAATGGTTGGGATAAAATAAAAAGAAAGGCTTCAGGATTTCCCTTACAAAAAGGAGAGGTGGCCAAGGAACCCTTTCCCTTTCCTTCATGCATTTGGAGCCACAGAACAGAAATATAGGAGAACTCTGGGATCTAAAACAAACATTGGTTCTTCAGGTACCTCAAGCCTAGAACATTTTCTGGCTTTTGCTAATTTTGTGTCTCAGATTTCACATCTTTCATGCTCACTGCATTTTTTCACACTTCTTGAGCAACCCCCCTTTCTCCCTGCTTTGTCTGGCTCAGTAAGACCACCTTTCTGTTTGAGGAAGAATGGAGGTGGCTCACTTGCACCTCAGCACCACTCCATGGTCAGACAGAAAGGAGGTCACTGGAGACTGTCATGAGGCATTCCCTTCCCTTCAGGAGTATGATGGGGTATGCAAACCCCACACTGGACAACAGGGAGCCCTGGGATCAAGCTGTTCTGCCTCACCACACCTGCACGACATGCACAGGCTGGAGGAGGAGCTGAAAAGGGAACCAGAGCAGCTCACTTGTTGGCAGACTGGGGAGGAGAGCAGACCTTCAGCTCATGGGGCTTCCTAAGTGACTTCTGCCGGGTGGCCCCTTCTGAGGGAAGGGAGGGCCAGATTCAGACATACCTTGAGAGAGAATCATTCCCTGCTATTTCATATTAACAGTTTAGTTGCATTCATTCATTTAGCTTTTTGTTCACGGACTACCCCAAAAGGAGAGAAAATGTGAAGTGACCTGGCTAGCGGGCCAAGTCAGAGGAAGAGGCAGATCACTGCAGAGGCAGAGCAACCATCGGGAGGAGGTACCCAATGGGAAGATACCTGCTATACCACATGCAACCACAAGGAGTGCTAGTGGCACAAGAGGCTGATTCTCAGTAGTACAATCAACACTTGCCATCCTAGGAACCAATGACCGAATTCAAATCCTGAATTCAGGTTCCCAGCACATCGGGCTTTTTAAAACATTTGCATATATTAGAGTTCAGACATAAAGAATTTATCCAACTCCCTTTGGCCTTTTGGCTAGGATCAGTCTTCTAATCTGGACTCCACCTGCCACCTGAGACCTGATGTCGTGGAATGGAAGCAGATCATTACAGTTGATGTGACGATCCCCTTCAGGAACCAGATCCCTGCCTTTGTTGAGGAATGGGAATGGAAATTGGAGAAATATTCCCCCCGGCTGATGCCTTGAGAGTATGGGGATACTCCACTACCATTCACATGCTGATCATTGGAGCACTGGACACCTGGGACCCGATGAATGAGACCGTAGCATGTTCAGACACTACACCAAGCTGATGTGGCAGTTGATGGTTTCCGATACCATCCATTGGTCGAGGGATACTTATATTGAACATAGTACTGGATACCATCGATATAAAGATAATATGATCCAGATCACTAACTGAAATGATAAGGCTGATGGCTTCTTTGAACTTATTAAACTAACGGATGAACTTTTTTAATGTTATTTACTTGGCCATTAACTTCCGCTTGTCTTCTCTACCGCAGCCAATTGTCGGGGTGGGGGAGGAGGTTGGTTGGTTGGTTGATTTTGCTATTCATGGCTATAATATCATTTCTGACACACATGCCCTGACATGGCTGGGGTATTTATAATGTGTATGCAAAATTTGTGTGTCTTAGAATTTTAAATATTTTCTAATAAAAGTTTTAAACTGTTTAAAATCTGAGGCATCCTCTATCAGGATACTATATCCTGCACTGGCAAGGGGGATGTATTCTATTATCTGACAGATATTTTCCATGTTTAACTCTTCTAATCCTATGATTTGATTGCCCTGCAGGTATGCCACTGACTTACCTGAAGATGCACAATGAACTGCAGGATGCCGTCATGCTGTCAAGATGCTTCATGAGTTACCAGCAGCAGAAGACATTCCGCAAATGACACCACTCCATGCTGCTAACTTTGTGGTGTTGTTTCCTGGGGCAACGTCAGCCTGTTGAGGAAGGATCAATACAAGAGGTGGCAGGGGAGATGAGGCTGTACATTAAAGACTCCATTACCGTTATTGAAGTGCAAGATCATGACTGCATATGGATCAATATACTAATTAGCAAAGTTTGGGAGTGGTGCCACCAAATCAAGTTAGAGAACAGAATGAGTTACTCCTTAAGCACCTGTCTGTAATGAGTGGAAAGAAAATTTGTTTTGTTTTGGGGGCTTCAATTTGGGACATATATGCAGGAGGTGGTCTCATGCAGCAAGTAGTAAACATCATTGGCGTTTCTAAAAAGTATAGATGATTTTTTTCTAACACAAAAGGTATTGCACCCAACCTGAAGTAACTCCACTTTGCACATCATAATGATGAACAAAGGTGAATTCATCCCTGGACTGTAAATTGGTGGTTGCCTAAAGGACTGACCTGGTTACATTCAAAGAGGACAGTTCCACCCAGGTATATATATGTTCGTGGTGCTTCCAAAGGAATAATTCCCAAAGTGGAGGAAAATTATAATTGAAATTGATTGAAGGGGGGAAATTAGACAGAAAAACATGAATGAAAACTGGGAGTTCTTTACGAAGAGTTTATTATAAGGGCAAAAAGTCATGCTTCCACAATCAAGGAAGAGAACAACTTTGGCCCGTCCTGGTTCAGTGGCAAAATGAGGGCAGCAATTAGAAATAAAAAAGCAGCATATCACAAATGGGGAAAAAAGGAGAAATAGACAGAAATAAACATAACTTAGAAGTTTAAAGAATTGATAAGGAAAACTAACAAAGGAACAAGCCTTACAGAGAGAGAGTTAAAGTGCTCAGTCTGTTCAGTTTATGTGGGGGAAATACCAGATACTAAAGGGCTCTTTAATGTAGTGGAGAAAGCCACACAAGAACCAATGGCTGGAAGCTGAAGCCAGACAAATTCAAATTAAAAATAGTGCGCACATTTTTAACAGTGAGGATGATAAACCATTGGAACAAACTACCAATGGACGTGGTGGATTCTTCATCTCTGGATGCCTTCAGATCAAGGCCAGATGCCTTTTTGGATAAGATGCTTTAACCAAACACAAGTTACTGGGCTCAATGCAGGGGTAATTGGGTGAAATTTAATGTCCTGTGATATACTGGAGATCAGAGTAGATGATTTCTTCTGGTCTTAAATGCTATGAATCCCAAATGCAGTTTGGAGGCATGTGACAGGTTATACCTCAAGGGGCACCCCTTCAGAATGTCCCCCAATATCCTTTCTTGAACGTAGTCATCACTGTAGAGCCAGTCTGGACTGTGGGGAGTGGTCTGCCAGTTGTCTTAGAGAGGAGGCCCCTCACCCCTCAGGCACGTAGCAGTCCAAGACGAAAAAGGCAAACAAAATAACCCTGCAGCCCAAAAAACAGTCTAGGCTCACCCATCCACTTCCCTAATTAATTCTCTTTATTTTTTAAAGTTTGCCCCTTTGAAATCAAGGACCCTAGTTGCATCCCTATTTTTGTTTATCCTTCCATTTCATTTAAACTGAATTACCCCATAATCACTCGAACAAAGGTTGTCGTCTACAACCAGGTCTTCTGTGGTCCTGAGCTCCTCAGAAGGAGCTGTGAGCAGTTGTCATCTCTGAAAATCCCTCAGTATTCTGAAGTGCCTAAATATGGATTTAGATGCCTAACTTGAGGTGCCTAAAGCATGAATATTTTGGGTGGAATTTTCAAACACAACTAAGTGATTTAGGAACACATGTGCTACTGACTTTCAGTAGGAGTTGTGCTCCTAAGTCCATTTAATGCTTTTGAACAGCCCACCCTTTGGCCTTGACTTTCTTCACCTCAGTTTCCCCAGCAGCAGTACAGGGATAATTATACCTACTTAATAGGGTTGTTAAAAGGATTAAATATAGAATGAAAAGCACCATGTAAGCGATCATTTATTTGTTATTTTCTTTGATTAGCAATCACTACTTGTGATATAATTACCAGGCCAGTTCAATGACCAGAAATTGAGGCTTTTGCAGGAACCCCATTAGCATGGATTCCTAACTGACTTTTACATCCTACAGGGGAAAAAAAATAATGACACTTTGTCCAGGGCTCACAGAGACTGTCTGAAAATGGAATTACCATATCTCATCTTATTCTCCGAATCATGTAAAGAAGAGCAGCAACTCCAAAAAAAGTAAATAGCAAAAGTGTGAAGCAAGGAACTTCATCTGAGTATTTATTCTCCACATCTTCTAATCTCCTTGTTGCTGCCTCCTGTCTGCTTCCAAACTCTAATCCCTGTTACAGGTTGGGGTTTTTTTTGTTGTTGTTTTCTCTCTAGGGTAACTGGCTAGGCCTACAAAGCTGCCCATAGCACTCATAGTTATACTCATGCAGTAAGGATTGCATCTCATCTTACTCTCCAGCCTCCCTTGCTTTCACCTATTCCTGTGAGTTTGGAATGATTCCCTCCCGACCTTTTTTTGGAGAAAGCCTAGCTTGCCAAGCAGTTCTTCACCCCTACCCCAAGCTGGCAGACTCCAGCCTTGACTCACACACAGAAATACTATTCAAAAGGGGAAAGTTTATAATCTCAAATAACAATGCCAGCCGCTGTATCAGCAATCAGCTCTGCTTCTTACACAGAAAGGAAAACAAAAAACAACAGCCTCATAGTCTTATGGTACTGTTACTGAGCTGTGATCTAAGGAGTACCAGGGGTTTAAGTGGACTGAGCAATGGGATAGGAGTAAATAGATCTGGGTTTCATTCCTTGACTCTGAAGTCAGTCTCTGTGTGACCTTGTTTGTGCAAGTGATTTTAAGCCACCCACCCACCCCCACATGCCTCCGTTTCCTATTTGTTAAACAGTGTGATTGATAATCAAGGTCACTCCACACCTTTGTGGAGTTCTCAGAGATAAACCGCAAAGAAGAGCTATGTGCAATAACAGCAAAGTATTAAAATCACCGTGTAGTGGATTACGGCCTCACTAAAAATAACCTATGCTGTGGGCTTCATTTCGTGTGATTCTTTTACATATAAGAAAGAGTCTTCAAATATAACCCTGTCTGAAGGTATTTAGGCCATTCTAGTACCATGTCGGGTTTTTTTATTGAAGTCATGACCACACATCTTAAAAAAATCAGCCACATTTACAAGCCACATTTACAAGATACATTCACTTAGCACATTAACCTTGGCCTTCTAGTTTTTCTTTAATAACACCCCAGCTTCGCATTTGTCATATAGAGCTTAAATAAAAATATTCAAAACATCAAACAACAAAGCACAGAGACTCTACGAACTGTTGATTATGATAAAATAACAAACATATAGCAAAATACTCAGGATTGCATTGGACTTTATGAAAGAATTCACAGCTCTCTTCCAGTGACCCTGAAACCTTTGCTCATTCTAGTATTTTTAACAACCTTCTTAAAGAGACATCTATTTTGTTTTTAGATACATATTTTAAGTTTAATCAAAAACTTTTTATTTTTTTAACAAAACCTAACATGACTATCTATATCATTGTTTTAATTTTATTTTAAAATATATGTATAAATATAAATAATTTTGTGTCTGTATATATACATTATAGTATTAAATATACAAAACCTGCTTTTGCGGATATTTAAAAAATCCAGTGCAAAAATTCCTGTGGATAGTTATATTAGGTTTTGTTAAAAACTTTAAAGAAACTTCAATGATAAAACATGAATTATGTATCTAAACAAAATTTTTATTAAGGCTGTTAAAAATAATAAAATCATCAGAGTTCTGTGCCAGGTGTTAGTAGAAAAGCATATACACCTCTACCCCGATATAACACGACCCGATATAACACGAATTCGGATATAATGCGGTAAAGCAGCGCTCCAGGGGGACGAGGCTGCGCGCTCTGGCGGATCAAAGCAAGTTTGATATAACGCGGTTTCACCTATAACGCGGTAAGATTTTTTGGCTCCCGAGGACAGCGTTATATCAGGGTAGAGGTGTATCTATACTTGTATCTTATTGAACCATTCCCATGAATCCCAATATAATGGTATTGTGTGATTACATGGGAACCAGAGGAAGAAACTGACCCGTCTTATGTCACTGAGCGAATTGCAGCAAGTGAAGAGCATAAATACGGGGAAGTAAATGCAATGGATAAAACATGCAGGTTTTGTTGTCTAAGATTATATTAGTAATCAAGGTAAGGAAAATGGGATTTTAAATAGAAGGGAGGTTGAGAATTAATCCAACACTAGCACAAGCACCAATAGAGCAGCAGAGGAGAGACACTTACTTCGTGCCTTTCCTATTCAGAGGCTGCTGGGGGCAGGTGTGGGCCCATGCATGTGTTAGGGCTGCAGGCAGTCCACATAGGCCATTATAGGGTCACAGAGTCCACACCAGCCATGGCCTCCTTCCACCTCTGTCCCACTCTGCCCCACCCTGTCTCAGAATACCCCCAGTACCTTTGTGCCAGGCACAGGGGCCCATTGTGCCAAGGGGTATTCCACAATCAAGGTGGCAGGCTTGACAGCCTTGCTGGCACAAAGTAGCTGTAAGGCAATACTGAACAGGGCCCAGAAATTGTATCCAGTGGTCAGTGTGAACCAACACCCCTGACCTTTGCTGAGGAGGTTCATAATCTGAGGTCCAGAGGCACATTTCACAGATGCCGCCACCTCTGTAGTGGGGTAAACCAAACCCCCAGATCCAACCATCCACAAAGATTTTGGCTCAGACCCCCCTTCTATTCGTATCTTGCCACTTACCCTCGAACAGTTTTCACTGTGCTGTTACACCTGTTACGGGCAGGAAGAGTTAAATCAGAGTATTCCCCCCCCCCCGCCCTTACTACTTCCTATTACTGCTTAAATTACTGTAGCTATGTACATCTGGTTCAGTTCATTGCAAATGACTCAGGTTCTCAGTTTTCCCCTCCCTCAGGGACAACTTCGCTGAGTCTCACTGAGGAGAATGACCCTTATGCCAGCAGGATAGAGCCCTAGGAAGTCCCAACAGCCTTATCCTGAGTGAGAATACCCAGCTGGGTTTTAAACTCATTGCATCAGAGAGCAGTAGGTCAGTGCATTAATCAGGAACTCTTAAATCCTTAGAGATACCTTGTTGGGAATGGCTACAGAATTCTGGCTAGTCTTAAATATAATTTAAAAGACTTTAGGGTTATTGGGTTTTTTTAGGCTCTTTCCTTTCCTTCAGCTCTAGATCTGTTAGCTTGTAACAGATACATATCATTCTACTTTGTCTCAGATAAAGTTTTGACTAGCCAAGTTCTCCCCCCCCCCCATTATTTCATTTTACATTTTTAATGCTACGTTGTAAAACATCTTTCCTCTCCAATAGTAATAAACTCCCTTTTTTTCCTCCTCCCCTCTTCAAATTGCTTTTATAACCCATTCAGCATTTTCTGGGACATAATTAAAACATCAAACAGTTTTCCTGCTGGTTATGCTAAAATCTGAATACTTGAGTCTGCTGGTATTATTGAAAATTAAAATGTACCATTCTTGAGTGTATTTTGGATGCCCTTAAATAACTATCAAAATGGTTTTATTCTGCGTTATATAAAGACTAGCACCATAATGCTAACATACCTGCCTTAAATAATGTCTCTAATAGGTAGCATGAGGATTCTTGTAAAAAATATAAAATATGTATTTTTGTTCACTATTTTCCTAGGCTAATGTGGCTAATTTTCCCATACCACTTTATCCCCA
The DNA here is from genome assembly GCF_013100865.1 of Trachemys scripta elegans. Taxonomy (NCBI): domain Eukaryota; kingdom Metazoa; phylum Chordata; order Testudines; family Emydidae; genus Trachemys; species Trachemys scripta. The sequence goes on from NC_048304.1 coordinate 115,928,596, forward strand.
AGGAAAAATATAGAAGGAAAGTCCATTACCAATACATGAAGTTCAGTAGTTCTCTCTCTTTAGATGTAATTGCTATCAAGGAGGCTGGCAGCAGGGTAATTTTAGTTCAAATGAGTACATAGCCTGAAAAAGGATAAATCAACCTTTGTAGGTCTGAAATTAGATCCCAGTGTGGGATTGTTCTAGCTAAATGTACATCAAGGTCATAAAATATGTTTGCCAGAATGAAAAGCCTATAATATCCAAAAGGCTGGTGAGGGGAAGAGTGATAGCAGGGGGCTGGAAGTGGAAATTTTTTGTGCTTTGCTAGAACATTTCCTCCCAATTTTCTAATTATGGCCTCAAATCTCACTTTTGTAGCTAGGCACCTAGGGTTTGGTGCTGCTCCCATTCAGGTCAATGGAAAAATGCCCATTGACTTGGGTGGTGCAAGATCCAACCCAGAGAACCAGATTCTCCTGCTCTTATACTGGATTATAACATATTTCTAAATTAGTCCCATTCAGATCAATAAAACTTCTTAAGGAGAAAGGGTAGGAAAATTGGCTTCTGGTTAGTATGGGGGAAAGAGATTATAAATGAGATAGGCAGGTAGGCAAGCAGATAGAGAGATAGCTAGACAGACAGATCAGACAAGGATAATTACACCTCTTTATCAGTTTAAAACATCATGAAAAGATCCCGGAAATTCAATGAATTTTAAGCAATGTTGCTACTTCTTCCTGAAATGCCGCTTTTCAGGGAATGTCTTGGATCATGTTGAAATCTTCCCTTGTTAATTTCTTCTAAAGGTTCAGGTTTTGGCCACTAAGAAATGACACCAGTGCGTTAGTGTGAAGCTCTAAGCGACTCCAACGTCCCACTGTATTCCCGACCTCAGGAGTGCATAAATATAAGAGAATGAGTTGCAGATATTGTCACTTTTTCAATATGGCTGGTGGAGAATGCAAGTCCCAGCATGCACTGCTTCACCTTGAACTTAGTGGCCACTTGGAGCTTGCTCAAACTCGTAGTCCCTGTAGTTCACACCACTATATTAAAGATGGGGCGGATGCTGGATCTATTGTAGATGACCATTTCTTAATATTTGTGCTCCAATAGGGCCTAGAAGCCATAATTAGGATCGTTGTACTAGGTACTGTACAAACACCTAAGAAAATCCTGTCCCCAACATCTTACAATCAATATAAGGCAATACATGATACAGTAAACTCTATGGACTGTATCTGAATCACCCATGCTCAAGAAGGTATATCTAACTACTGAGCTATGTACTTACATACCCACTCTTGCTATAATGTCTGATATCTTAGGCCATGTCTACACCTGCTCTTATGTCAGCAAAACTTTTGTCGCTCGGGAGTGTGAAAGAAACATGCTCTCCCACCGACATAGTTACCACTGCTCATGGAGCTGGTTTTATTATGTCGACAAGAAAGCTCTCTTCCGTCAGCATAACGTGGCTACACAAGCAATCATAAGCTTGTAAGTGTAGACGTGGCCTTAGTCCTCTTTTTCCCCCAGTGTGAAGTGCTTGGGCAAGTTATTTATGGATGATTAGCTCTGGGGAAAGTAATATCTCTAAGGACTGAGGCCCAGATCCTCCTTGAAATCAATGGGAGTTAGGTACCTACATACATTTAGGCATCTAGGTCTCATGGCCTAAAGATGCACATGGACATCCAGTGTGATATTCAAAAGCACCTAAGCAGAATATGTGCTCTCATTGGCATTGGGCACCTAACCCTCTTAGGCCCTTTTGAAAATCCCACTATCTCCATTTTAGGTGCCTAAATACCTTTGTAAAACTGGCCCTTAATTCAGGAAAGCAGCCCTATTCAGGACAGCATGCTAGCATGTGCTTAAGTCATATTAAAGTCAGTGGATTTAAGCTTATGCTTAAGCAAATGCTAAAATGTTGTCCTGATTGATTTAAGGGCCTGCTTAAGTTCTGAGTCAAACAGGGGTCTTAATCCAAAGCCCACTGAAGTCAGTGCAATGTCTGCCGTGATTTCAGGGTGTGCAGTGTTGTTGTAGCCATGTCAGTCCCAGGATATTAGAGAGACAACGTGGGAGAGGCAATATCTTTTATTGGCCCAACTTCTGTTGGTTGGATCAGACACTAAATTCTCCTTCTAGTCCCAAGGCTTCACTTCTTGATTCCTGCCTTCCTGTCCTCGCCTCCTACCCTCCATCATGTAAGAACAAACTGCTCAACCAAAGCTTAGAGAGCTGCTGCACAATGGGTCCTGTGTGGCACGTCTGCTCTCAGCCCTCGGCTCTCATTGCTTTCCAAATTATTACTAGCATAATGGTTAAAATAAAATAAGAAGAAGAATTGCAAAAGCTTGCTGAACATATTTCTTAAGCCAAAGAGTTCTGTCTCACTACTGTGTGGTGAAGTAAAAACATATCCGAGAATAGTCCCTGGAGTCTCAAATAGTTCTCTCATCACACAGGGTTCAAAGACAATGTGAGTTGTGTAGCACAGCTAAAAGTGTCTGCATCAAGCATTGCCTTTATTATGTTATTTTGTTTCTGACTTGCCTTCACCTGGACTAGCTGAAGACATTGTTTGAGGCTAAGAAGAAAAATATGAATAAAATTGGGCCTCAAGATCAAAAATCGTTCTTATTTCCATAGTCGTCAGTAGCCAATATCCCATGTGAATCTGATCGTTTCTGAAGCGGCACTGCGATGGTGGGTGTATTAGGTAGGGCTCCTTTTTTAATTTTATTTTTCTCGGAGTTTGTTCCTCTTGATTTTTGAAGATGCTGAAAACTTTTTGATGTAGCAAAACCAATCGTAAAAAGGAAAACACAAATTTAAATGTAAGATAAAAGTGGCTTTGCCTACATGCAGAACAAGAAATCCATTGAACAAAACAAATTACTTACCACCCCACAATGGTCCTCTGCCTTGAAGCAACGGGATGGTTCACAATGAGGAGGTGATGGGGTAATGTCACTGAATACTGTGATTAGAAATGCTGCAAAAGAAAAAATAATATGAAGAGGGAACTACAAAGGGGGCAGGGGGAATGCTCACTGTTCCCCTTGTATTGGGAGTGACTTTCAGTATTCCCCCAAAAGTTTCCACTTCAAACACTCCACGAGGCCAAAGCGTTCGCCCTCTGTGTGCCAATCCAAGGCAAGGTAGTGGGGAGTTGGGTTTAACCACTGAATACTTTTTTATTCAGATTACTTTGTTCTCCATTTGGATGTGCTTTCTTTGGAATTCACTGCGACGGTAATGAGGTGTGAATTTTCCTGGTGTGGAGAGCAAAGCGATTCCTTGTATTTGAGTTTGTTTTTTCTCTCTCTATGTTACAGCTTTCTTTTAACATTTTTGGGTCACAAATTATGCCTGTTAAAGATGGGGAGAGGCCAAAGGGATGGGGTTAGGGGGTGTTTACAAAATTCCTTTAAACCCTTAAATAGAAAAATTTTAAAAGGAATTCCTAGACATTTTGGAAAACACTTAAAAGACTGTTTAGAACCCACCCTCCATTCCTCCCAAAAAGATAACGGCATAGAACCAAATCTATTTCCCCTGATTTCCCAGGGTGGTATACACTGGACATGTCACTCATTCTCAGGGACTGAATTTCCCAGGGGGCTTCAGATACTCAAAGTATACTGGCCTGTCTGGTAAAGGGTCTATTTTCTTTGGCTGGGCCAGGGAACCAGTGAATATATCCAGGGCTTATCTTCTCAGCCATCAGGTCTAGAAACTCATTCTATGTCCCAATGGAAAGCTTTCAATTCTATTTTCTTAATGCTGTAAAGCAGTGTTTTCCCGATTGGGTGTTTTATGATCAAGTTATTCAAATAACACCCTTAATGTTTGTCCATACACAAAATTTGCACTATACCAGTGTAATTACAACGATAAAATCCCTAAGGCAGACACAATTATTTTGGTAGAAAGGTGCTTTATGCCACTATGGCTATTCCGATATGGCCGGGGGTCTCAAACTGGGGGTCGTCACCCCTCAGGGGGTCATAAGGTTATTACTTGGGGGGTCACAAACTATCAGCCACCACCTCAAATCCCGCTTCGCCTCCAGCATTCATAATAGTGGTAAATACGGAAAAAAAAATGTTTTTAATTTATAAGGGAGCTCGCACTAATAGGCTTGCTGTGGGAAAGCCATCACCAACATAAAAGTTTGAGAATCACTGCTATATGGGAAGGGGAATAAACTATACCATGATGGGGCACCTTTAGACCATATAACTGTGTTCACACTAGGGGGTGTAGTGGAATAACTACCTTAATTAAAAATAATCACACCTCACATGATATTGTTATACTGGTACAAAAACTGTATGTAGACCAGGCCTATATGTCTACAGTGTCCTATGCTTCCACAATTTCACCCTGGCTTGGGGCCCAGTCATTCCACCTCCGTTCATTATCTTCCACTCATCTCCCCTTGCTGAGCCGCACTACTTCCCAAACCCATTTTTCCTTTGCAGGGGGTGGGACCACAAGACATGTTGACGTCATTTCCATTCTGCAGGCTTCAAAAAGGAATGGCTTAGGGGCTATTCGACAATGTTTGTGACCATTTTCAGTTTTCAAAAATGTTTTGCTTTTCCTGTCCCCTTTCTTCTCCTTCTCCCCTGGCTTTTTATTTATTTTCTATTTTGTCACTGAAAACGGATGGGGAGATAGGAAAAATTATAAAAACAAAAATGGCTAATTTGACTTCAACAAAATGGACATTTTTGAAAGAAAAACACTTGAATTAACTTTTTTTTTTTTTTTTAAAGGCCATTTTTGATTGTAAAAATTATTTTGAAAAATGTCAACCATCTCTACTCTAAGCTTCCACGCTACTTTCTCCTCCTGCAGCACTCTTTAAACTGGCAGGCTACTTTCCTCTCTGTAGGATCTTTCCTAATGTTCCTTATCATAGGAAATAAGTTTGTCACACATCAGAGGTTACCTGCCTTAATCCTTCATCTGCATCAGGTTTCAGTCATTTGTGAGGACAAGCTACTGATATGGGGAGTGATCCAAAGTCCTTCCATTAACTACTATGGTCTTTGGATCAGGCCCTATGGCCCAGATCCTCAAAATGTGTTTAGATGCCTAACTCCCATTGATTTCAATGGCACCTAAATACCTTTGAGGATCTAGGCCTATCTGACTAGATGGACTGTTGCTCTGTTCTGACTGCAATTCTTATGCTCCTGCCTCCTTACATTCAGTGATTTACATGCAGAGTGTATCATAAGTATTCTCTTCAGCTCTTTACATAAACAGATCATTCTGAAGTGTGTGGAGAAAACCGTCAATCTGAAATTGATGATACTTCCGAGGTTGTCAGTGAGCTTTATGGAAAATCCTTTTCAGCTCATTCAGCAGAAGACTAGGTACCCATGACACAAGCATGTCTCACTGGCTGACTTCAGAGCATGAAGCAGGGGTTGTGAAGTGCAAAGCCTGGTTTGAAGAGAATCAATTTGCTCAAGGGTCCTTTCGTTACTTGTCGCAACTGGCTTATGAAGTCCTGCTGCTTCCTCTACCAGTGGCATTCAACCTTGAAGAGCTGGAGAACCATTTTCCTCACTCAGAGGGGCTGCAGAGAATCACAAAATAATCACATGCAAACGTGACAAAGCAAAGGCAAGATCTCCATCCAGGCCGCCCATTCATTTTACTGGATATAATCTCTGTCCCCCTCTCCTCCTTCCGACACAATTTTGAATGCTGAGTGGGAGATGGTCCATCACCTACTTTCCCTTGCTGTTGAAAGAGGGAATTATTTCTCTCCTCTTTCTCTTCTGGCTGCTGGGCCTAAGGGAGAGGGGTTGTTTCCCTTGTATGTCTTTTCCTCCCCATTCTCCCTGACCCCTTCGTGACTGCTTCAGAGGAGGGAGAGGGATACCAGGTGGCTCACTCTTCTATGACAGCAATGAGACAGCTCTTGTGGTCAGGGCACTGCTCATTCTGCCTGAGGCCAAGCAGAGTGAGAGGACCTCAGATGACACATACCCTCAGAGCTGTGTGCAGACCCCAAAGCATCCACACCATGCTCCAAAGGTATCATTTGGCCCTCATTTTTTAATAGACTTAAAACTTCGGCGGAAACTGTGAAAGACCAAGGGTTCAACTTATTTCTCTCCCTGTGTGAAATGCTGGGCTTAGTCACTGAACAAGAACTCATAATGTTTGAGCTCTTCTCTAACCAAGACTCACTGAATTTTAAGCACATTAATTCAGAAACTCTAGAGACCCAGCCAAAGACAATACTGCAGGCAGCTTGGCTCAAGGGAGGAGATGTGGTTGTAAACACTTGAACATGTTTAAATCCAGTGAATGTCCCAGTTATATTCGGTAGGTCTGACAGGACAAATGGCCCTAACAATCCGAATCACTCTGGAAGAAAACATTTGCCAAGGATAATGAAAGCCCCAAGGCTTTTTTCTCCTGTCATCTGCCAGAACATTGAGTTATCAGAGTCTCTGTGCTCTCGTAGGTGTTCTTACCTTCAGACAACTCTGACCCAAAAGACACAGCCGCAGTTCTCTACATTACAAGATCACCTGGTAGGTGGCCTCACACAGTTATGTGGAGAGAAAAATAGTCTTTTGAATGAAAATCTGTTGAGCAGCTAGGGAGCAACCACCTATGTATCCAAGACACTCTGCTATGAGTCGTGAAAGAGTTAGAAGAAAAACTTAGGGGAAGAGCCTTGGACATGGGGTTCCAGAGTGTTGTTAAGGCAGAAACCACCTCATGTTCCTCAGAGGAAATATCAGGTAATCTGAGTGACTGGGGAAGGCTACTCCTAAATCCTGAAAGTTACGTTCATGGCATACATATGGAGAGAAGTTAGAGTACTTTATGTTTTTATCTCTCTATAAGATTGTACTGTAACACTACTTTATTTCTTAGAATCCAGAGCTCTAACACACAAGAACCAAAAACAGAGAGAGATAAAGCAGGCTGCTTTCTAAGGTTCAGTCCACCTTCCAGGTTGACTGTTTGCAGATTGACTGTTGAGGACACAGCTCACACATTTCCCGACAATGTCCTCTAGCATGCAAACAGGGCCAGGAAACACCTTCGGATTTAAAGTGACAGCTTGTAATTTTAACACAATGTTCAACACATTGATGCAAAGCCCACTGAAATCAATGAAAATCCTAAACAGGATCTGGTTGAAATGGAATACTCTTGTCCCTCCATCCAAGATGCCATTCCAGTGCAGAATTCCTGATTGCAAAGGCAGTTAAAGTCACTCTATAAGTGTGCTGCTGAGGATTGCCCTGGTATGGGAAATCCTTGGCAGGTATAGCTGACCTAACAAAGCCAAAGCTATACCATCAACTAACTCATCTAGCATAGAGTATTCTGTGCTCCAGTTATTCCTGCCAGTATAATGGGCCCATTTTAAGCAATTAGGGACAAAATCAGTTCAGGAGAAAGGGCATTGCCAGTAAGCATGAGCTAAGTGAAGGTAGCATGGTAAGGAATAGATCTATAGAATGCAGGACTACTAAGGTATTAAATCTGGATCACAATAAAGTTGTATAACATCTCAACACTGAAATATATTTATAGTGAAAAATCACTATACGTTTATTACCAAAGGCTCAAGAGCCGAGAGATAATGAGTAAGGATAACGGCAACCACAGAGTTCCATATAAAACAAAATCATAACATGACTTCTAGAGATGAAAGACGTTTGTCGTATCCGAAATGTCCTTTACAGCCTTCCAGCCACCGTGGCTGTGATCCCATTTTCATTAATCACAGTTCCTGGAAGCGGCCGCTGGATCCCTGCGGCCCCCTGCCCGCATGGGCAGCCAGGGAGGCTCCACATGCTAACCCCACCACGAGTGCTGGCTAAGCAGCTCCCATTGGCTGGGAACTGCGACTAATGGGAGCAGCAGGGGCAGCGTCTGCAGACGCGAGGGCAGTTCACAGAGCCTCCCCGGCCACCCATGCACCTAGCGGCTGCTTCCTGGGAGCCACAGTAAGCACTGCTGGAACCCCACACCCCGAACCCTCTCCGGCACCTCAACCCCTAGCCCCAGCCAGGAGTCCCCTCCCGCACCCAAACTCCCTCCCAGAGCCCACACCCAGCAATCCCCCCACTCCCCAACCCCCTGCACCAGCCCAGAGCCCTCTCCTGCACCCCAAACCCTTCATCTCCGGCCCCCACCCCAGAGCCCACACCCCTCTCCCACACTCCAACCCAGTGAAAGTGAGTGAGGGTGGGGGAGAGTGAGTGACGGAGGGAGCAGGGATGGAGTGAGCAGGGGGGTCGGGCCTCCAAGAAGGAGTGGGGGAAAGGGCGGGGCCTCTGGGAAGGGGCAGGGCAGGGTGTTCGGTTTTGTGCAATTAGAAAGTTGGCAACCCTAGCTAAAAATGGGCAGGCAGTGTGAAAAGCAGGCCGTATCCACTGCTATGGCCCTGGGTATTAGTAGCAGCTATGGACATGGTGCACTGGTGCTGTTCACCCTGCCACGAGGATGGGAATGAGGCAGATTCCTTTCCCCATGTTGGTTCTTCACCCAACGCCCATTGTCTCAGGGAGTGTGAATTTCATCCATAACACTCAGTCATAGATTTTTTTTTAAGGTCAGAAGGGACTATAAAATCAGCTAGTCTGACCTCTTTCGTAACACAGGGCATATAATTTCATCCAAAAAGGTAAGGGAATATCTGTGACAGATTAGACTGAATTTGAACCAGAGACCACTGCAACCATTTGATCCTGTGGCTTGTCTTGGGCTTCTAGGTGATTTCTGACCCTTCTTAGGCAATGTCTACAACTATAGCTTATGTCAGCAGAATTTATGTTGCTCAGGGGTGTGAATAAGCCACCCCCCTGGCCAAATAAATGACACCAACATAAGAGCAGGTGTGCACAGCACTACATCGGCAGGAGAGCTTCTTCCACCGACAGAGCTTCTGCCACTTGCAGAGGTGGTTTTATTATGCTGATGGGAGAGTTCTCTCCGGTCGGCATAGAGCGTCTTCACCAGACAGACTGCAGCAAAGCAGCACTGTACGTGTAGACATGCTCTCAATAAGAATTTCGAGAGGCATGATGAGGTGGAAAAGCTTGCTTTATAAACAGTTACTTTCCCCAAAAACATTGTTCCTTGGAGGGAAAAAAAGATGTAAATCACCAATTTTTCCATTTCTATTATCAGCTTTTTTCCAAATTTTATCAGGCATTTGATTCTTGTTCTATCCTTTCTTGTCTCTTGTCAAAATAACTTGAAGCAAGCAGAAGGGAAACTAAATGATGGTTTAGTCTCCTCAAGAAAACTTACTGCAATGTGTTTCTATAGTAGACTTTATGCTTTCACCTAGTTTGGTCTAATGTAAGTCAGGCTTTAACAAATATTTTTTTCCTCAACTTGGTTTCAGGATAAAATTGTAGAAGTTACCGAAAGGTTAAAAAACTCAATCTTTTCAACTTTTTTTAAAAAGACATGTGAGGGGGGGTCTAGCTGAAGTATACAAAAATCTTAGCCAAATGGATAATATCAATGCATGGTACTACTTTTGAAACTGCATAGATGACAGGATCGGGGGCATACATGGAAGTTCAAAAAAAACAAATTCAGAAGAGACGTAAGGAAGTGCTTTGTCACTCAAAGAATAATAAATGTTTGGAATGGCCCTACTGGGCAAGGTTGTTGAGGCAAAGACAGTGGGTTCGTTCAAGAAGCAATTAGATGCTATCCTGGGGGAACTGTTGTATTACAAGAGACAAGCATCAATGTGTTTGAATGGCCTTTTCTCATTCCTAACGTTTCCTATGTTCTTTTCTCCAGTTTGTACTCTTAAGGGTCTGCAGCCTCAGTGTATGATATCAAAACTGAAATCAGTCCCAGCAGTGTTCTCCTCTAAACTGGGCCAAGAGACATCATAAAGATTTGGCCTTGCTATAAATGTTCCGTGCTGTACTGCTACCATGCCAGCATCTCAGCTTCTGATGAACAGAAAGGAACTGGCAGTGGGCCAAACTGCAAAGAGTCAAAGATTTTTATTACACCCCTGAAAGTTTTGATATCACTGTGTAGAGTCTGGTGTGCACTGTTAAAATAGTTGTTGCACTCTGGCCCAGAGGTGGCAGCACTTTAGAGCTGGGTGAAATTATTCCAGTTCATAACGTGTTTTTGAATCTCTCAGGACAAAAAAGCTAGAGATATGAAATGATTAATTGTTTAAACCCTTTGAGGAGTTTTCCATCCTCCTCCCATTCCTTTTCTCCTTCCCCTTCTATCCTATTTTTTCTCTTTTTCCCGCCAAACTCCTCTCTGATCTAGCCCTCACTTTTCACATATAACAAAATGGAGAGTTGCCAGGAAAGCAAAGTTTGCATTTTTTTTCTTTTGTACAATGTGATGAAATACTCTTGCACAATATAACTGTATGCATAGACAGAATGGGTCTTTCAATGGTAAATAACATACAAGGTGTGATAAAATGGGTGTTTCAAGAAAGAAATAGTCAGTCTGAAAGAGGACTTCACAGCCATCTTTATGCTGCATACCGATGCAACTCAGAACTTCCCAGCAGCAGTAAAGATAGAACTCACATCACCCTGCAAGAAAATACTGGCCTCTAGAGCTTGAGCTCCATTTGATTAGCAGGATGGCGCCCGCGACACATGGATGAATAGGGTGGATTCCATCCAGAAGAGGGCAGTGGTACAGTATATACTGTAAACTACCTAGTTCACTACATGAATAATGATCCAATTATTATTGTTTATTTGTTATATGGGAAGCCCTAAGAGGCGCCAATCAGGGTCTGTGCTTCGCATTGTAATAATGAAAAAGATGGTCGCTGCCCCAAAAAACTTACAATTTAATATATGAGAAGAGATGATAGGCAGATACATCTAACAGACGATAGGAGTAAAGGTAACAGTGAAGCAATTAGTGTAATAAGCAGAGGTCAAAATGGTATAGCCATTGTCATGTGTTTCATAGACAGAAGTTACATTTAAGGAGGATAGGTTAGTGGCTTGCAGATTTTTACGAGGCACGCCTCCTAAGCATAAGGGAGAAAGTGTGAGGGTGTCTGATGGAAAGCATTATTAATGTGAATAAAAGGCTGTCATTGTTGGCAGAACAGAGGTGGGGGGTCAAGATGGCCTCCTGTAGCTCCACCTGCCAGGATGGGAAACCAAGATGGCAGCCTGTAGCTACACCTGCCAGGATGGGGAACCAAGATGGCAGCCATATTTGAGCAAATAGAAGTCTCATTAATGGGCATGGTTGAAGTACTCCCTTGCATGCCCTACCCTCCCACCAATAACTCTTCTTTCAAGAAAAGTTTATATTGGGGAAGGGATCCGATTATTATTGTTCTACTCATGGTAATAGTTAAAGTGTTTTTTAAGCCTCAAGCACTCATGGGAAGGCGAAGATTCAAAAAGACTTAGCCGGGGCTGCTTGGGTCATTTGATGTATGCAACACTAGTTAAATTATTTGCTAAGAAATGTTGGGACTTGTTGGGCTTCCAAAGAAATTGTTTTACAGAGTGGTTTTTGGCTGGTGTTGCAGTGGCACATCAATATTAACTTATCCTAGAGAAGAGCATATTATTTTCAATATCACAGCTATTCTCCCATATGTTTCCCAGGATGATAACTGTTGGCACAGAAAGGAAGCAACTTTTTCAAACAATAAGTAATACATTGTGGAAGGCTGAGGTAAATATTTTTTCATGTCCCTAAACAATTCTGAGCACATTGTTACGGAGCATATTGACAGTAAAATGCCTTAAGAACGAGAAAATCTGTTGGAACAGGTTGTGGACCTTGTCTAGTTCATAATTTGCAATATATTAAGAAAATTCCAAGCTATTTCTACCATCTCTGATTCTCTGTACACTGCAGGGAACAGCTTTAAGCAAAGGACTGAAAATTTCTACTACAGTAAGGAGTGATAACAATGAGATACTAATAAACAATAATAATGATTTGCAATATTATAGCACCTTCCATCAAAAGATCTCAAAGCATTTTGCAAACACGAATGAATTTACCCTCCCTACATACCTATGAGGTAAGTATTATTATTGCCATTTTACTGAAGTACAGAGCTGAAATGACTTGCTCAAGCTCAGGAAAATACACGTAGAAGTGAATTCTGAATTCGTAAACACAAGGATTCACACTGCAAACCTGATTCTCAGCATACGTGCACCCAATCAAGGAACAGAAACAATGCCATGTGACCTGTGTGTCCAATCAAATTAAACAGACAGATCACATTTAGAATGTTGGGTGCCAAATATTTGCAAGTGAACAATCTACAGACCAAAAATTACTAGCAGAAATTATCTGGCAAAACTTCAATTAATTAATACATTAGAGAAAACCACAATCTGCTTGAGGACAATCTCTAAACAGAATAAGATGGAAAAATTCCAAGAAATTATTAATAATGAATTATTCTCCTTGTTTTAATTCCAAGTCACAAGTGCCTAATTTATTATGAAAATGATGTTTTCACTACGTTTTACCCCTGCAAGCACCTCCGGAGCCAACACACCTATGGCAGGGTGAGCTAGAGTCTTTCCTGACTCGACCATCAAAAGAATTGTAAACTTAAGCACCAGTCCTGTCCTGAGAACTGCATGGGTGCTGAGGTTTGTCTTAAAATAAGTTGCTCTTTTGTTGGCCAAATTTTGGTCTCCCTTTCACCTGGGAGCCCCTACTGAAGATAATCGGGGCACCACAAGAGTGAGTGAAAGCAGATCTAAATGACGATGGAGTTGTGTAGCGGCAAATCAAGGCAGAATTTGTAGTTTTTAATCACTGATGATGATGCATAAGCAGAAAGAACATACCTTAACTCTCAGGTCCCGGGGCTGGGCCATTATGAATGACATCTTTTAACTTGTAAACCAAACCAATTTGATGTGAAAGTCATTGAGAGACAACCAATATGGTACCATTTTTAAAGTCACTTTCCTAGTAGAAGAGCCCTTCCAGGCGATACAAATGTGAAAAATCGGGACAGGGGGTGGGGGATAATAGGAGCCTATATAAGAAAAAGACCTCAAAATCGGGACTGTCCCTATAAAATTGGGACATCCGGTCACTCTATATAAACTATAAAGAGATGGCATTTCTTACTATAATATGGAGACGACAGTTCTTCCCTACCTCACAGGGGTGTTATGAGGGTAAATATATCAAAGGTTCCGAAGTGCTCAGATACTGCAAGAATGTGGCCCGTACAAGGACTTTCGAGGCATCAAAATACAATAAATCATCCATAGCAACTACATCTATCTGATGGTTGCTCTCTACGACATGAAAAATTCATTTGCTTGAAAATAATAGTTTGCTAATTCAGAATAATATCTTCAGTTCAACATTCCTGTTTTAAAATTTGCAGCCCTATAACAAAAATTTGCAAGCTGAAAATGTGTATCTGTGGGCACTTAAGCATGTGCATAACTTTAGTCACATGAGCAGTCCCACTGAGATCAGTCTCTCATGCCTTTGAGTTACTGTCTTGGCTGATTCCTCTAAGGACCATAATGAGACCTGGGAACCCGTAGCCATACTGGCAGCATTCACATACAAGGATATCTCTGTCCATCTATGCCCTTATATGGTTCCCATCACGATGGTCTCTGAGGTCCTCCTAAAATTATTAATGGTCAGATTTTGCCCTCTCACTCACATGAGTCGTACTTTACTCCACAAGCAGCTTTACTGAAGCCAATGGGACTAAGACTAAGGTACTATTGAATATGAGTAAAACTATCAAAATCTGCCCCTAAATATGCACACAACTATTAATATAGGCAGAGTTTACCTGATTACATTTATCAGACCAATTGCTGCTCTGATTTAACATACCACTGATTTCGGTGGATTTGTACAATGTGTAAATAACTGCAGAATTTTTCTAGATTTCCAAGTTTCTGTGCCAAAATTTAACTGTTTGAAGGGGAAAGGATTCATTCTCTACCACTATAACCTGAAGAAACACTCAGTATATATACTCTATACCTGAGACATAAATAATAAAATATCATTTAAAGTGAAAAAAGAGCAGACTTTCCATTAAACAGCTGATCCCTGTTGGATGGTCATGGCTTTTTATATCTAGCAGAGGGCTGTATCTCAGATAGGTAGACATCATGTAGAGATGGGATATTTTGTAAGAACATTAATAATGATGTTCATACATTGCTCATGCTGTGGAAATGCTTCCTATTCATCTCATTATCTTCTGGTCCCACAATGGCATCATGACAAGTGCAGAGAAATGAGTGCGAACCTAGAAGCCTTCTATGTCTTTGTGTGCTGGGTACAAAATGGTTGCAAACCAGATGAATGCTTAAATACATTATCAGTTTGACATCCTGTGCTACCACTCTGGAAAGACCCCATCTTTAATATCAGAAGGGCAGAGAGCACTTACCATAGGAGAAAAATAGAATGACTGCTTTGTCCCACACTCTATATACCTAGGGAGCAGATCACAGAGGTCCAAGATGGCTTCCTTAATCCATTGAAAGGCACTGGTGACGGCCACATAAATGCCTAGATAGATGTCGATTTCATTCACTTGTTTCAATGCTCAGGAGTTACGAGCCCCAGACTTGCTCTTTCCAGTCTCCTCCTCCAGGATTACAAAAGATGCTACGGCACAGAAGGTCAGAAATATGTTATGGCCACTGAATCACAAATTGATTTCCTCCGCCCAGACACCAGAACAGTCTTCGCATGCTAGAGAAAGGCAGTTTCCCTATCTCGCCTAGGACAAAGGACCCATCGCCTACCCCCACCTGGTTTAACCCGCTCATTGAAGCGGTTTACTGGGGTGTGGCCGCTGTCCTACACAAACGGCTACTTACAGCCACAGGTGAGACATGGGATGAACTCCTCCCCGAGGTGCATGAAGTGTTCCTCCAATAGAGGTGCTACCCCTCTCCAGTACGCCCCCAAAAACATGATGATATACATTCAAAATATCACTAATGCAAATAAGAGTTACCTAGGTATAAACAGGGGCATGCCTAGAGAAAACTTAGCTACAATTCCCAAAATTAGGCCCAAAATGTACATCTGGGGCCAGACCTAGAGTTGCTGTTAATCAGTGTAGCTTCACTGGAGCAAGAACGCTTGTATAGCTTAATCTCTTGAAAAGCCCTCTTGCCTCCAGGCACCAACAGGACTAAATATATTTTATTGGAAATATAAAATACTACTAAGCATTTTAAATAAAAGCAGATTATGATAGACTGGAAGAGTGCCATGTTACTGTCTACTGTATACAGTGCTTCCTTCTTGTTTGAGGCTGGAGACTGTTAAATAGTATCTTTTTGGTGGAATCAATTGGCCTTATTAGCCGCATTCTTAGCCTATTATTTCTGGTTTAATAATATCACAGCTTGGCTGAAAGTAGAGTTCTTCTGCCTGCCTGCCTCTTTTACCCTTAATATTCCTCTGTGGTATGGGAGATTTTCTAAACTCTTCTTCTACAAGATCTTGCTCAATTCTGTGTGACATCTCCTTCATATAGATCCTTTTATGGCCTAAGCCAAAGCCCAGTGACGTTAATGTGTATCTTTCTATTGGCTTTAAAATAAATTAATGAAGATATCCTATCTCCTAGAACGGACCTTGAAAGGTCATCAAGTCCAGCCCCCTGCCTTCATTAGCAGGACCAAGTACTGATTTTTCCCTAAGTGGCCCCCTCAAGGATTGAACTCACAACCCTAATTTTAGCAGGCCAATGCTCAAACCACTGAGCTATCCCTCCCCTGTGCTGTCATGTGCAGCATTGGATCAGACCCTTAAAGTTTTCCCATCACTGGAGCCCAATTGAGATGGCTGGGTTAGGTTTTTTTTGTTTGTTTGCAAAAAATATACCAAACATTTTCAAATAAAAAATGTCACTGAAATTTCAAAAATTCTGTTTTCTCAGAAATCTGTAGGCTGCCTTCACGTTACTCAAATCCTTACATTGTGTGCACATCCTTTTCTTTGCAGATTGCGAACAGTGTCTTTGATCTCCACCCTGATTAAAGCGCTCATTCTTGATATACCACTGCCACAGCTCTAAGTCTGAAGACCACAAGAGCTGTGAATATGTAAACATATTTTATAATGCGCCAATGTTCTTGGTTAACTAGTATCTTTTGCATTTTCATAGGGATGGGTTCTTTTGTCACGATAAATCCTGTTTTCCAAAAAAATGTTTTCAGAAAAAAGCAAAGCAAAGCAAAGCAAACCAAACCAAACCAAACCAGAGAGATGATATGGAGAATGGTAGAGATTAAAAAGAAAATGAAAGGCCATATGGTACTGACTGAGATAAAGTGATGTGAAAGAGTGACATGTTCAGAGTCCCCTCCCCCTGAACTATTTCACAGCCACACAAGGGAAATCAGGCACAATGGTTTTTTAAGACAGACCAAGTGTAAAAACCCAACTTCAACTGTTCTCTGGTGACTGACTCATAGCACAAGAACTAGGGGTCACCAAATGAAATGAATAGGCCGCAGCTGTAAAACAAACAAAAGGAAGCATTTCTTCACACAGCACACAGTCAACCTGTGGAACTCCTTGCCAGAGGATGTTGTGAAAGCCAAGTCTATAACAGGGTTCAAAAAAGAACTAGATAAATTCATGGAGGATAGTTCTATCAGTGGCTATTAACCAAGATGGGCAGAGATGGTATCCTTAGCCTGTGTATGCCAGAGGCTGGGAGTGGACAGCAGGGGATGGATCACTTGGTTATTGCCTGTTCTGTTCATTCCCTCTGAGGCATCTGGCATTAGATGGACCTTTGGTCTGACCCAGTATGGCCGTTCTTATGTTCTTACTCTTGCAGAGGCCATTCTCTCCAAAGCTGTCACCCTGTGAAGCTCAATGCATGATTCTGCTATAAAATGCAAGTTGCCTAGTTTGTGTGTAACACCACTGTCTACGTTTTACACCTTGCCCTCTACCTTTCTAATGGGCTCAACCAAAATGCTAATACAAACACCCTTAAACACGGGGAAATTTGTAAAAGGGACAGGCTATTCCTGGCTCAAAGCTATCAACTTTGTTGTTGACAACACCTGGGATGAGGTTCTGCAGTTTAATATTGTTTTTATTATGGCAGTGCTCGCTGTCACAGTTACAGAGCTAGCTTCACCTTTGACCCCTTCTCTAGCCTCTAAGTACATCCCTCTCAGGAAGGAGACCTTGTGCCTTTATTGCCCTGCGGTGGAATCCAGCAATGCTCCCACTCCTAGGCTACATAACCCTGTGGGTCCACCGGGATTACTCCTACAGGGTTTGGATACATGTCATTCTTCCCTTGTGGCCAGCAGTGACTACAGTGATCCAAGTCAGCTTTCTTAAAACAAAGTGTTGTTTATTCCTAACAGTAGGAACAAAGCACAGTGCAAGGGGAAAGGATTTTGATATGCATGTCTATCTTACCTAGAGTCTAACCATCCTCAATCCTCCTCTTGGGGCCCGGTAGGTCTAATTTCCTCTACCTCTTAGGTCTTGGGGTGTCAGTCTGCTCCCCAACAGTCTCTTTCCCTCCTGTACTTGACGGTCTCTTGAAATCCAGCCAAAGGTCTTTGTTCTCTCATCCCACAGGGTTGGACTGGCTGCCTAAAACCAGTTTGGTGAGCTCCAGGGGTTGAGCAAGCCAGACAAAGCAAGTGGCTCTTGCATGGTCTCAAGTGTTAGTGGAGAAGTGTATGTCACAGTCTACCTCCTTCCTTCCTGGGTGCATTTCCTGACAATCCTGCTTATTGAATTAACTCAATATATGCAGACAGTAGACATCCTTACAACAATCAGACAAGCAGATAAACCATAAAGCTGCAAATCGGTCACACCCAGCACAACATAATGCGACGTGTATGTTGTAGGTGTGTGTGCGCGGAGGGGAGATCTGATCCTATGTTCCTTGAACACTCAAAACTCCCAGTAAAATTAATGTGCTTTAGGATAAGAGAGTGCCACCAGTTCTACAGAGGAAATTAATATCATCTCAGACTTAACCAGTAATAATTCAGGGCAGAGCAGTCAATCCCATTCACGAAATCGACCCACAAACATAACCTATACTTTTTCTAAAGTGGAGGTGGGGAAGTGGAATGGAAGGAAAATTAGGACAACATACAACCTGTGAAAAAAGTTAGACAAATTTGTGTGACTTTATTTTATTTTATTTTATTTTTTGGGAGAACTCAACTAAAAGCGCCCTTTATTCAAACTCCTGGGCTTCGTTTCATAATAGCTTCAGTTCATTGTTCCTTATTATCAGAGCAGACTATGTTCAAGCTAAGGCAGATCTTGTTCCTAAA
The DNA here is from genome assembly GCF_013100865.1 of Trachemys scripta elegans. NCBI lineage: Eukaryota > Metazoa > Chordata > Testudines > Emydidae > Trachemys > Trachemys scripta. The sequence goes on from NC_048304.1 coordinate 115,946,928, forward strand.
TTTATGGCTCTGTGTGTGACCACTACAATATGTGTTTTGTATGCTTTTTCCTGAAAGCCTAATATACTGACACTGGTGACACGGCTTGGGCTTCCCCTTTCATGTATATTACCAACTCGAACTGCAACCTGCTGGCAGATTTTTCTTAAACTCTAAAATGAGGGTCTAACCTTCTCTTCTTTTTCTTTTTCTTCTCTGTTACCTATAATCTTGATTTGACTCACACAAAAGTGACACAGTGGGAAATCCACTCAAGAAGACTTTGACGAATAACAATGGAAACCTACCTACACGAAAGCTGACTGGTGGCGTTTTATAGTGAAAAAATGTATTAAAGTTTAAAGATGTCATCTATGTTAACTGATCGGTGTTGGTTTTGTGTATTTCTGTCAAACAAAATGTGCTGCAGAATCATATCTGTTAAGGCAAAAAAAAAAAAAAACAGACAAGACAACAGCATGAATAAAGAAAGAGAAAGAACAGGCTTTTTTGGAAATATTATTAATAATAACAACAACATTAAGAGCTAGGATGATCTATACACTGTATGGTTAAGCCTGGTTCAAGGGATAAGCAAGGGAAAAGACATGAAATAACGAAACCTGAGTATATTCAAATGGAAAGGCTACATACAATGATTTATACCGAAGTATCTTCTCCCCTTTCTAACATTACTGTTAACTATGTAACACCAACAGAATGCTAGGTTGTTAGACAGACAGTGCGAAGATACGCATAATGTCACTGTTCCGAAGAGTCTGCAGTCCATATTTGTGGATCACGAATGGATGTGGATCCAAATTTTATATCTAGGGACACTGAAAATCTGCAGATATCTGCTCCATAGCCGCAGACCATGTTTGTGGATTATATCTAGTGCCCTGCAAATCTGCAGACATCTGCTTGATATCCATAGACCAGATTTGCGGATCGCCTGGTAATAAGACTAGTCAAAATTTTTCCATTTAAACTGTTTATCAACAGAAAATTGAGATTCTGACTCAATGACATCTTTCATGAAGTGTCTACTTTCTGAGGAAATTTTTGATTTTTGATGAAAAATCTGAAAGTCCAAAACCCCCAAAAGTTTTCCAGAAAACAAAAAATGTTGGGTTTTGGCCATAAAGGTTCAGTATTTGAATTTCTGACAAAAAATTGAAATTTTCTGTGGGAAAACCTCCCATTTTTCAACCAGATCTACCTGCTAACCTAGCATTTTCACCAGCACTGCGTTCACTCTAATAGTGCTATTATAAAACATGTCTCTCCCAGGAATCCAACATTTAAAATTTTACTTTATATTCATAGATATTTTCCCCGTTAATGTTTTTGATTTTCAGAAGTAGCTCGGGAGCAAGATGGAAGTCTTTAGTTTTTGGGTCACTGATTTGGATCCTGCTTTGGTCAGGGGTAACAAAGTTATATGTCAATGTCTGGTTTGTGATCTGGTTGCTAGGGGATGACACAAAACACAGGACAATAGGTAAACTTGTTGGCAATCTCAGCAAAGGATCCCTGGTGCAGAAATACCATGGGGAGGAACGCAGTATAAAACCCTGAATGGAATAGAAGAGGACTGAATCAACATGGAGGTAGAATGGTTTTCTCATACCCAGAAATGGTTCCCTCAGATCAGAGTTGACCTGAAACAGTGTCCGCGTGTGGTGGAGAAGGTTGCATCCTGCTGTCCATATTATGCTAAATAGAAGACTTTAGTCTTCAGGGATGTCAGCCAAACATTAATGAATGAATAGCAAATCGTTCTTAGCTATGGATTTTCTATATACCCTATCACTGTGGTATCTACGTGGTAATTTAAATTCACATGCAAATTTTTTTTAAAACGATCGGCTTCTGAAGTGGAGCATTGTAGTGTCTATCACAGGGGTCAGCAACCGTTCAGAAGCGGTGTGCTGAGTCTTCATTTATTCACTCTAATTTAAGGTTTCGCGTGCCAGTCATACATTTTAACATTTTTAGAAGGTCTCTTTCTATAAGTCTATAATATAGAACTAAACTATTGTTGTATGTAAAGTAAATAAGGTTTTTAAAATAGTAAAGAAGCTTCATTTAAAATTAAATTAAAATGCAGAGCCCCCCCACACTGGTGGCCAGGACCCGGGCAGTGTGAGTGCCACTGAAAATCAGCTCGCGTGCCGCCTTCGGCACCCGTGCCATAGGTTGCCTACCCCTGGTCTATTAGCTTCACCACACCATGTTGTTTTGGCAGACCCCATGTTGGAAAGGAGGAGCTGTTTACAAGAGCGAGCTTTTCGGTTGCAGTGCTAAAAACTGATACAACAGTAGCACAAGTGAAATAAAGTGAAGGGCTGGTTCAAAAAGAAGTGGCCTGGGAAATGCAATTGAAAATCAGTACATTCATATGAGTCACAAGAAAACCATACCCATTTGGCCATTACTCTTGTAATCCTGGATTTGGTATATAGTTTATGGATTTTTTTTTATTATTCCCCATTATATATTGGTTTAGAAACCAATATAGTGAAACTGACACAATCCCCATCACCCGCTTTAACCATCACAAAACATTTTCCTCTACACTATAACATACATGATACAGCTAATACACAAATGTTGATCCTGACCCTATATCCAGCCCAGTCAAGTAGGGTGACCAAATGTCCCGATTTTATAGGGACAGTCCCGATTTTTGGGTCTTTTTCTTATATAGGCTCCTATTACCCCCCACCCCCGTCCCGATTTTTCACACTTGCTGTCTGGTCACCCTACAGTCAAGCCAATGGGCACTTTGGATGCACAAGGAATGCAAGCGCAGTACCAAACCCGGAACTGGGGAGCTGCATACATTTCCTCAACAGTCTTTGTGCCAGAGACATCTCAGAATAATCGCCACAAAATTAAAGCAAGCAGATTCCACATTAAAAAAAACAGAGAGAGAGAGAGAGAGAGGTGTCAGATTAAAAACGCAACATCCTGCTTTAAAAGGATGAGTTAAAATGCAAATGGGAGCTGTCATAACTATAAAGGGAAGGGTAACAGCTGTCCTGTGTACAGTACTATAAAATCCCTCCTGGCCAGAGACTCCAAAATCCTTTTCCCTGTAAAGGGTTAAGAAGCTCAGGTAACCTGGTTGGCATCTGACCCAAAGGACCAATAAGGGGACAAGATACTTTCAAATCTTGGGGGGGGGGGAAGGCTTTTGTTTGTGCTCTTTGTTTGGGAGTTCGTTCGCTCT